>NW_027227954.1:0-10022 GCF_037783145.1 Equus przewalskii
GGAACGACCGCTGGACATGCAAAATCACCTGCCGGCTACGCCGGAAACACTTGGCGAACACTCCGGAATCACCTGCCGGGCATGCCGGAACCACCTCTCAGACATGCCAGAACCACGTGCCAATGACCCCGGAAGCACCAGCCGAGCACGCCGGAACCACCTGCTCGACTCGCCAGAACCACCTGCCGGACACGCAAAAATCACCTGCCGGCTACGCCACAACCAGTTGGGGAACACTTCGGAATCACCTGCCGGGCTTGCTGGAACCACCTGCCGGTCATGCCAAAATCACCTGCCAACTACGCCAGTACCACTTGGCGGACACTGCGGAAACACCTGTCGGGCCGGCCGGAACCACATCTCAGACGTGCCAGAACCATGTGCATGAGATGCTGGAACCACACCCCGAACAGACGGAAAACACCTGCCAGACCCGTCTGAACAACCTGCCGAGCACGCCGGAGCCACCTGCTCGACTCGCCGGAACCACCTACCTGACATGCCCAAATCACCAGCCGGGTATGCCAGAACCACTTGGCGGACACTCCGGAATCATCTGCCGGACATGCCGGAACCAGCTCTCAGACACACCAGAACCACGTGCCGGAGACGCCGGAAGCACCTGCCGAGCATGCCGGAGCCACCTGCTCGACTCGCCAGAAACACCTGCCGGACACGCCAAAATCACCTGCCGGGTACGCCAGAACCACCTGGCGGACACTCCGAAATCACCTGTCGCGCATGCCGGAACCACCTCTCAGACGTGCCGGAAGCACGTGCCGGACACGCCGGAATCACCTACCGGACAGACCGGAACCACCTGCCGAGCACGCCGGAGCCACCTGTTCGACTCGCTGGAACCACCTGCCGGACAGGCCAATATCAACTGCTGGCTATGCCAGAACCACCTGGGGGACGGTCCGGAATCGCCTGCCAGCCATGGCGGAACCACCTCTCAGACGTACCAGAACCACCTGCCGGAGAAGCTGGAAACACGTCCTGGACAGTCTGGAACCACCTGCCGGCCAAGCCTGAACCACCTGCCAAGCACAACGGAACAACCTGCCAGACACGCCAAAATCACCTGCGTGTTATGCCAGAACCACTTGGAGGACTCTCTGGGATGACCTGCCGGGCATGCCGGAACCACCTCTCAGACGTGCCAGAACCATGTGGCGGACAGTCCGGAATCACCTGTTGGGCATGCGCAACCACCTCTGAGACGTACCAGAACCACATGCCGTGCAGGCTGGAACCACCTACCGGACAGACCGGAATCACCTTTCGGGCATGCCGGAATCACCTGTCAGATGTGCCAGAAAGACGTGCCGGAGACGCCGGAAGCACCTGCCAAGCACGTTGGAACCACCTGCTCAACTCGCCTGAACCACCTGCCGGACATGCCAAAATCACCTGCCGACTATGCCAGAACCACTTGGCGAACACTCCGGAATCACTTGCCGGGCATGCAGGAACCACCTCTCAGACATGCCAGAACCCCGTGCCAATGACCCCGGAAGCACCAGCCGAGCACGCCGGAACCACCTGCTCGACTCGCCAGAACCACCTGCCGATCACGCAAAAATCACCTGCCGGCTACGCCACAACCAGTTGGTGAACACTTTGGAATCACCTGCCGGGCTTGCTGGAACCACCTGCCAGTCATGCCAAAATCACCTGCCAACTACGCCAGAACCGCTTGGCGGACACTGCGGAAACACCTGTCGGGCCGGCTGGAACCACATCTCAGACGTGCCAGAAACGTGTTCATGAGATGCTGGAACCACACCCCGAACAGACGGATACCACCTGCCAGAACCGCCTGAACCACCTGCTGAGCACGCCGGAACCACCTGCTCGACTCACCGGTACCACCTCCCTGACACGCCAAAATCACCTGCTGGGTATGCCAGAACCACTTGGCGGACACACCAGAATCATCTGCCGGACATGCCGGAACCAGCTCTCAGACACAGCAGAACCACGTGCCCTAGACGCCGGAAGCACCTGCAGAGCATGCCGGAGCCACCTGCTCGACTCGCCAGAAACACCTGCCGGACACGCCAAAATCACCTGCCGGGTATGCCAGAACCACCTGGCGGACACTACGGAATCACCTGCCGCGCATGCCGGAACCACCTCTCAGACGTGCCGGAAGCACGTGCCAGACACGCCGGAAACACCTACCGGACAGACCGGAACCACCTGCCAAGAACGCCAGAGCCACCTGTTCGACTCGCTGGAACCACCTGCCGGACAGGCCCATATCAACTGCTGGCTATGCCAGAACCACCTGGGGGACAGTCCGGGATCACCTGCCAGCCATGGCGGAACCACCTCTCAGACGTACCAGAACCACCTGCCGGAGAAGCTGGAAACACGTCCTGGACAGACTGGAACCACGTGACGGCCATGCCTGAACCACCTGCCGAGCACGGCGGAACCACCTGCCGGACACGCCAAAATCACCTGCGGGCTACGCCAGAACCACTTGGACGACTCTCCGAAATGACCTGCCGGGCATGTTGGAACCACCTCTCAGACGTGCCAGAAGCACGTGGCGGACAGTCCGGAATCACCTGTTGGGCATACGCAACCACCTCTGACACGTACCAGAACTACGTGCCGTGCACGCTGGAACCACCTACCGGACAGACCGGAATCAACATTTGGGCATGCCGGAACCACCAGTCAGATGTGCCAGAAACACGTGCCGGAGACGCCGGAAGCACCTGCCGAGCACGTCGCAACCACCTGCTCAACTCGCCTGAACCACCTGCCGGACACGCCAAAATCACCTGCCCGCTACACCAGCACCACTTCGGGGACAAGACGGAATCACGTGAGGGGCATGCCGGCACAGCCTCTCAGACTGAACCTCGTGCCGGACACCACAGAACCACCTGCCGGACAGACCGGAACCACCTGCCGGACACGCCGGAACCACCGGCTCGACCCGCCGGAACGACCGCTGGACATGCAAAATCACCTGCCGGCTACGCCGGAAACTCTTGGCGAACACTCCGGAATCACCTGCCGGGCATGCCGGAACCACCTCTCAGACATGCCAGAACCACGTGCCAATGACCCCGGAAGCACCAGCCGAGCACGCCGGAACCACCTGCTCGACTCGCCAGAACCACCTGCCGGACACGCAAAAATCAACTGCCGGCTACGCCACAACCAGTTGGGGAACACTTCGGAATCACCTGTCGGGCTTGCTGGAACCACCTGCCGGTCATGCCAAAATCAGCTGCCAACTACGCCAGTACCACTTGGCGGACACTGCGGAAACACCTGTCGGGCCGGCCGGAACCACATCTCAGACGTGCCAGAACCATGTGCATGAGATGCTGGAACCACACCCCGAACAGACGGAAAACACCTGCCAGACCCGTCTGAACAACCTGCTGAGCACGCCGGAGCCACCTGCTCGACTCACCAGAACCACCTGCCGATCACGCAAAAATCACCTGTCGGCTACGCCACAACCAGTTGGTGAACACTTTGGAATCACCTGCCAGGCTTGCTGGAACCACCTGCCAGTCATGCCAAAATCACCTGCCAACTACGCCAGAACCGCTTGGCGGACACTGCGGAATCACCTGTCGGGCCGGCTGGAACCACATCTCAGACGTGCCAGAAACGTGTTCATGAGATGCTGGAACCACACCCCGAACAGACGGATACCACCTGCCAGAACCGCCTGAACCACCTGCTGAGCACGCCGGAACCACCTGCTCGACTCACCGGTACCACCTCCCTGACACGCCAAAATCACCTGCTGGGTATGCCAGAACCACTTGGCGGACACTCCGGAATCATCTGCCGGACATGCCGGAACCAGCTCTCAGACACACCAGAACCAAGTGCCGGAGACGCCGGAAGCACCTACCGAGCATGCCGGAGCCACCTGCTCGACTCGCCAGAAACACCTGCCGGACACGCCAAAATCACCTGCCGGGTATGCCAGAACCACCTGGCGGACACTACGGAATCACCTGCCGCACATGCCGGAACCACCTCTCCGACGTGCCGTAAGCACGTGCCAGACACGCCGGAAACACCTACCGGACAGACCGGAACCACCTGCCAAGAACGCCGGAGCCACCTGTTCGACTCGCTGGAACCACCTGCCGGACAGGCCAATATCAACTGCTGGCTATGCCAGAACCACCTGGGGGACAGTCCGGGATCACCTGCCAGCCATGGCGGAACCACCTCTCAGACGTACCAGAACCAACTGCCGGAAAAGCTGGAAACACGTCCTGGACAGACTGGAACCACGTGACGGCCATGCCTGAACCACCTGCCGAGCACGGCGGAACCACCTGCCGGACACGCCAAAATCACCTGCGGGCTACGCCAGAACCACTTGGACGACTCTCCGAAATGACCTGCCGGGCATGTTGGAACCACCTCTCAGACGTGCCAGAAGCACGTGCCGGACAGTCCGGAATCACCTGTTGGGCATACGCAACCACCTCTGACACGTACCAGAACCACGTGCCGTGCACGCCGGAACCACCTACCGGACAGACCGGAATCAACTTTTGGGCATGCCGGAACCACCAGTCAGATGTGCCAGAAACACGTGCCGGAGACGCCGGAAGCACCTGCCGAGCACGTCGCAACCACCTGCTCAACTCCCCTGAACCACCTGCCGTACACGCTAAAATCACCTGCCCGCTACACCAGCACCACTTCGGGGACAAGCCGGAATCACGTGAGGGGCATGCCGGCACAGCCTCTCAGACTGAACCTCGTGCCGGACACCACAGAACCACCTGCCGGACAGACCGGAACCACCTGCCGTACACGCCGGAACCACCGGCTCGAGCCGCCGGAACGACCGCTGGACATGCAAAATCACCTGCCGGCTACGCCGGAAACACTTGGCGAACACTCCGGAATCACCTGCCGGGCATGCCGGAACCACCTCTCAGATATGCCAGAACCACGTGCCAATGACCCCGGAAGCACCAGCCGAGCACGCCGGAACCACCTGCTCGACTCGCCAGAACCACCTGCCGGACACGCAAAAATCACCTGCCGGCTACGCCACAACCAGTTGGGGAACACTTCGGAATCACCTGCCGGGCTTGCTGGAACCACCTGCCGGTCATGCCAAAATCAGCTGCCAACTACGCCAGTACCACTTGGCGGACACTGTGGAAACACCTGTCGGGCCGGCCGGAACCACATCTCAGACGTGCCAGAACCATGTGCATGAGATGCTGGAACCACACCCCGAACAGACGGAAAACACCTGCCAGACCCGTCTGAACAACCTGCCGAGCACGCCGGAGCCACCTGCTCGACTCGCCGGAACCACCTACCTGACATGCCCAAATCACCAGCCGGGTATGCCAGAACCACTTGGCGGACACTCCGGAATCATCTGCCGGACATGCCGGAACCAGCTCTCAGACACACCAGAACCACGTGCCGGAGACGCCGGAAGCACCTGCCGAGCATGCCGGAGCCACCTGCTCGACTCGCCAGAAACACCTGCCGGACACGCCAAAATCACCTGCCAGGTACGCCAGAACCACCTGGCGGACACTCCGAAATCACCTGTCGCGCATGCCGGAACCACCTCTCAGACGTGCCGGAAGCACGTGCCGGACACGCCGGAATCACCTACCGGACAGACCGGAACCACCTGCCGAGCACGCCGGAGCCACCTGTTCGACTCGCTGGAACCACCTGCCGGACAGGCCAATATCAACTGCTGGCTATGCCAGAACCACCTGGGGGACGGTCCGGAATCACCTGCCAGCCATGGCGGAACCACCTCTCAGACGTACCAGAACCACCTGCCGGAGAAGCTGGAAACACGTCCTGGACAGTCTGGAACCACCTGCCGGCCAAGCCTGAACCACCTGCCAAGCACAACGGAACAACCTGCCAGACACGCCAAAATCACCTGCGTGTTATGCCAGAACCACTTGGAGGACTCTCTGGGATGACCTGCCGGGCATGCCGGAACCACCTCTCAGACGTGCCAGAACCATGTGGCGGACAGTCCGGAATCACCTGTTGGGCATGCGCAACCACCTCTGAGACGTACCAGAACCACATGCCGTGCAGGCTGGAACCACCTACCGGACAGACCGGAATCACCTTTCGGGCATGCCGGAATCACCTGTCAGATGTGCCAGAAAGACGTGCCGGAGACGCCGGAAGCACCTGCCAAGCACGTTGGAACCACCTGCTCAACTCGCCTGAACCACCTGCCGGACATGCCAAAATCACCTGCCGACTATGCCAGAACCACTTGGCGAACACTCCGGAATCACTTGCCGGGCATGCAGGAACCACCTCTCAGACATGCCAGAACCCCGTGCCAATGACCCCGGAAGCACCAGCCGAGCACGCCGGAACCACCTGCTCGACTCGCCAGAACCACCTGCCGATCACGCAAAAATCACCTGCCGGCTACGCCACAACCAGTTGGTGAACACTTTGGAATCACCTGCCGGGCTTGCTGGAACCACCTGCCAGTCATGCCAAAATCACCTGCCAACTACGCCAGAACCGCTTGGCGGACACTGCGGAAACACCTGTCGGGCCGGCTGGAACCACATCTCAGACGTGCCAGAAACGTGTTCATGAGATGCTGGAACCACACCCCGAACAGATGGATACCACCTGCCAGAACCGCCTGAACCACCTGCTGAGCACGCCGGAACCACCTGCTCGACTCACCGGTACCACCTCCCTGACACGCCAAAATCACCTGCTGGGTATGCCAGAACCACTTGGCGGACACACCAGAATCATCTGCCGGACATGCCGGAACCAGCTCTCAGACACAGCAGAACCACGTGCCCTAGACGCCGGAAGCACCTGCAGAGCATGCCGGAGCCACCTGCTCGACTCGCCAGAAACACCTGCCGGACACGCCAAAATCACCTGCTGGGTATGCCAGAACCACCTGGCGGACACTACGGAATCACCTGCCGCGCATGCCGGAACCACCTCTCAGACGTGCCGGAAGCACGTGCCAGACACGCCGGAAACACCTACCGGACAGACCGGAACCACCTGCCAAGAACGCCAGAGCCACCTGTTCGACTCGCTGGAACCACCTGCCGGACAGGCCCATATCAACTGCTGGCTATGCCAGAACCACCTGGGGGACAGTCCGGGATCACCTGCCAGCCATGGCGGAACCACCTCTCAGACGTACCAGAACCACCTGCCGGAGAAGCTGGAAACACGTCCTGGACAGACTGGAACCACGTGACGGCCATGCCTGAACCACCTGCCGAGCACGGCGGAACCACCTGCCGGACACGCCAAAATCACCTGCGGGCTACGCCAGAACCACTTGGACGACTCTCCGAAATGACCTGCCGGGCATGTTGGAACCACCTCTCAGACGTGCCAGAAGCACGTGGCGGACAGTCCGGAATCACCTGTTGGGCATACGCAACCACCTCTGACACGTACCAGAACTACGTGCCGTGCACGCTGGAACCACCTACCGGACAGACCGGAATCAACATTTGGGCATGCCGGAACCACCAGTCAGATGTGCCAGAAACACGTGCCGGAGACGCCGGAAGCACCTGCCGAGCACGTCGCAACCACCGGCTCAACTCGCCTGAACCACCTGCCGGACACGCCAAAATCACCTGCCCGCTACACCAGCACCACTTCGGGGACAAGCCGGAATCACGTGAGGGGCATGCCGGCACAGCCTCTCAGACTGAACCTCGTGCCGGACACCACAGAACCACCTGCCGGACAGACCGGAACCACCTGCCGGACACGCCGGAACCACCGGCTCGACCCGCCGGAACGACCGCTGGACATGCAAAATCACCTGCCGGCTACGCCGGAAACTCTTGGCGAACACTCCGGAATCACCTGCCGGGCATGCCGGAACCACCTCTCAGACATGCCAGAACCACGTGCCAATGACCCCGGAAGCACCAGCCGAGCACGCCGGAACCACCTGCTCGACTCGCCAGAACCACCTGCCGGACACGCAAAAATCAACTGCCGGCTACGCCACAACCAGTTGGGGAACACTTCGGAATCACCTGTCGGGCTTGCTGGAACCACCTGCCGGTCATGCCAAAATCAGCTGCCAACTACGCCAGTACCACTTGGCGGACACTGCGGAAACACCTGTCGGGCCGGCCGGAACCACATCTCAGACGTGCCAGAACCATGTGCATGAGATGCTGGAACCACACCCCGAACAGACGGAAAACACCTGCCAGACCCGTCTGAACAACCTGCTGAGCACGCCGGAGCCACCTGCTCGACTCACCAGAACCACCTGCCGATCACGCAAAAATCACCTGTCGGCTACGCCACAACCAGTTGGTGAACACTTTGGAATCACCTGCCAGGCTTGCTGGAACCACCTGCCAGTCATGCCAAAATCACCTGCCAACTACGCCAGAACCGCTTGGCGGACACTGCGGAATCACCTGTCGGGCCGGCTGGAACCACATCTCAGACGTGCCAGAAACGTGTTCATGAGATGCTGGAACCACACCCCGAACAGACGGATACCACCTGCCAGAACCGCCTGAACCACCTGCTGAGCACGCCGGAACCACCTGCTCGACTCACCGGTACCACCTCCCTGACACGCCAAAATCACCTGCTGGGTATGCCAGAACCACTTGGCGGACACTCCGGAATCATCTGCCGGACATGCCGGAACCAGCTCTCAGACACACCAGAACCAAGTGCCGGAGACGCCGGAAGCACCTACCGAGCATGCCGGAGCCACCTGCTCGACTCGCCAGAAACACCTGCCGGACACGCCAAAATCACCTGCCGGGTATGCCAGAACCACCTGGCGGACACTACGGAATCACCTGCCGCACATGCCGGAACCACCTCTCCGACGTGCCGGAAGCACGTGCCAGACACGCCGGAAACACCTACCGGACAGACCGGAACCACCTGCCAAGAACGCCGGAGCCACCTGTTCGACTCGCTGGAACCACCTGCCGGACAGGCCAATATCAACTGCTGGCTATGCCAGAACCACCTGGGGGACAGTCCGGGATCACCTGCCAGCCATGGCGGAACCACCTCTCAGACGTACCAGAACCACCTGCCGGAAAAGCTGGAAACACGTCCTGGACAGACTGGAACCACGTGACGGCCATGCCTGAACCACCTGCCGAGCACGGCGGAACCACCTGCCGGACAAGCCAAAATCACCTGCGGGCTACGCGAGAACCACTTGGACGACTCTCCGAAATGACCTGCCGGGCATGTTGCAACCACCTCTCAGATGTGCCAGAAGCACGTGCCGGACAGTCCGGAATCACCTGTTGGGCATACGCAACCACCTCTGACACGTACCAGAACCACGTGCCGTGCACGCCGGAACCACCTACCGGACAGACCGGAATCAACTTTTGGGCATGCCGGAACCACCAGTCAGATGTGCCAGAAACACGTGCCGGAGACGCCGGAAGCACCTGCCGAGCACGTCGCAACCACCTGCTCAACTCCCCTGAACCACCTGCCGTACACGCTAAAATCACCTGCCCGCTACACCAGCACCACTTCGGGGACAAGCCGGAATCACGTGAGGGGCATGCCGGCACAGCCTCTCAGACTGAACCTCGTGCCGGACACCACAGAACCACCTGCCGGACAGACCGGAACCACCTGCCCTACACGCCGGAACCACCGGCTCGAGCCGCCGGAACGACCGCTGGACATGCAAAATCATCTGCCGGCTACGCCGGAAACACTTGGCGAACACTCCGGAATCACCTGCCGGGCATGCCGGAACCACCTCTCAGATATGCCAGAACCACGTGCGAATGACCCCGGAAGCACCTGCCGAGCACGCCGGAACCACCTGCTCGACTCGCCAGAACCACCTGCCGGACACGCAAAAATCACCTGCCGGCTACGCCACAACCAGTTGGGGAACACTTCGGAATCACCTGCCAGGCTTGCTGGAACCACCTGCCGGTCATTCCAAAATCACCTGCCAACTACGCCAGTACCACTTGGCAGACACTGTGGAA
>NW_027227955.1:0-77754 GCF_037783145.1 Equus przewalskii
CTGCCGAGCATGGCTGAGCCACTTGCTCGACTCGCCAGAAACACCTGCCGGACACGTCAAAATCACCTGCCGGGTACGCCAGAACCACCTGGCGGACACTCCGAAATCACCTGTCGCGCATGCCGGAACCACCTCTCGGATGTGCCGGAAGCACGTGCCGGACACGCCGGAATCACCTAGCGGACAGACCGGAACCACCTGCCGAGCACGCCGGAGCCACCTGTTCGACTCGCTGGAACCACCTGCCGGACAGGCCAATATCAACTGCTGGCTATGCCAGAACCACCTGGGGGACGGTCCGGGATCACCTGCCAGCCATGGCGGAACCACCTCTCAGACGTACCAGAACCACCTGCCGGAGAAGCTGGAAACACGTCCTGGACAGTCTGGAACCACCTGCCGGCCAAGCCTGAACCACCTGCCAAGCACAACGGAACAACCTGCCAGACACGCCAAAATCACCTGCGTGTTATGCCAGAACCACTTGGAGGACTCTCTGGGATGACCTGCCGGGCATGCCGGAACCACCTCTCAGACGTGCCAGAACCATGTGGCGGACAGTCCGGAATCACCTGTTGGGCATGCGCAACCACCTCTGAGACGTACCAGAACCACATGCCGTGCAGGCTGGAACCACCTACCGGACAGACCGGAATCACCTTTCGGGCATGCCGGAACCACCTGTCAGATGTGCCAGAAACACGTGCCGGAGACGCCGGAAGCACCTGCCAAGCACGTTGGAACCACCTGCTCAACTCGCCTGAACCACCTGCCGGACATGCCAAAATCACCTGCCGACTATGCCAGAACCACTTGGCGAACACTCCGGAATCACTTGCCGGGCATGCAGGAACCACCTCTCAGACATGCCAGAACCCCGTGCCAATGACCCCGGAAGCACCAGCCGAGCACGCCGGAACCACCTGCTCGACTCGCCAGAACCACCTGCCGATCACGCAAAAATCACCTGCCGGCTACGCCACAACCAGTTGGTGAACACTTTGGAATCACCTGCCAGGCTTGCTGGAACCACCTGCCGGTCATGCCAAAATCACCTGCCAACTACGCCAGAACCGCTTGGCGGACACTGCGGAAACACCTGTCGGGCCGGCTGGAACCACATCTCAGACGTGCCAGAAACGTGTTCATGAGATGCTGGAACCACACCCCGAACAGACGGATACCACCTGCCAGAACCGCCTGAACCACCTGCCGAGCACGCCGGAACCACCTGCTCGACTCACCGGTACCACCTCCCTGACACGCCAAAATCACCTGCTGGGTATGCCAGAACCACTTGGAGGACACTCCGGAATCATCTGCCGGACATGCCGGAACCAGCTCCCAGACACACCAGAACCAAGTGCCGGAGACGCCGGAAGCACCTGCCGAGCATGCCGGAGCCACCTGCTCGACTCGCCAGAAACACCTGCCGGACACGCCAAAATCACCTGCCGGGTATGCCAGAACCACCTGGCGGACACTACGGAATCACCTGCCGCGCATGCCGGAAGCACGTGCCAGACACGCCGGAAACACCTACCGGACAGACCGGAACCACCTGCCAAGAACGCTGGAGCCACCTGTTCGACTCGCTGGAACCACCTGCCGGACAGGCCAATATCAACTGCTGGCTATGCCAGAACCACCTGGGGGACAGTCCGGGATCACCTGCCAGCCATGGCGGAACCACCTCTCAGACGTACCAGAACCACCTGCCGGAGAAGCTGGAAACACGTCCTGGACAGACTGGAACCACGTGACGGCCATGCCTGAACCACCTGCCGAGCACGGCGGAACCACCTGCCAGACACACCAAAATCACCTGCGGGCTACGCCAGAACCACTTGGACGACTCTCCGAAATGACCTGCCGGGCATGTTGGAACCACCTCTCAGACGTGCCAGAAGCACGTGGCGGACAGTCCGGAATCACCTGTTGGGCATACGCAACCACCTCTGACACGTACCAGAACCACGTGCCGTGCACGCCGGAACCACCTACCGGACAGACCGGAATCAACTTTTGGGCATGCCGGAACCACCAGTCAGATGTGCCAGAAACACGTGCCGGAGACGCCGGAAGCACCTGCCGAGCACGTCGCAACCACCTGCTCAACTCGCCTGAACCACCTGCCGGACACGCCAAAATCACCTGCCCGCTACACCAGCACCACTTCGGGGACAAGCCGGAATCACGTGAGGGGCATGCCGGCACAGCCTCTCAGACTGAACCTCGTGCCGGACACCACAGAACCACCTGCCGGACAGACCGGAACCACCTGCCGGACACGCCGGAACCACCGGCTCGACCCGCCGGAACGACCGCTGGACATGCAAACTCACCTGCCGGCTACGCCGGAAACACTTGGCGAACACTCCGGAAGCACCTGCCGAGCACGCCGGAACCACCTGCTAGACTCGCCAGAACCACCTGCCGGACACGCAAAAATCACCTGCCGGCTATGCCACAACCAGTTGGGGAACACTTCGGAATCACCTGCCGGGCTTGCTGGAACCACCTGCCGCTCATGCCAAAATCACCTGCCAACTACACCAGTACCACTTGGCCGACACTCCGGAATCATCTGCCGGACATGCCGGAACCAGCTCTCAGACACACCAGAACCACGTGCCGGAGACGCCGGAAGCACCTGCCGAGCATGCCGGAGCCACTTGCTCGACTCGCCAGAAACACCTGCCGGACACGCCAAAATCACCTGCCGGGTACGCCAGAACCACCTGGCGGACACTCCGAAATCATCTGTCGCGCATGCCGGAACCACCTCTCAGACGTGCCGGAAGCACGTGCCGGACACGCCGGAATCACCTACCGGTCAGACCGGAACCACCTGCCGAGCACGCCGGAGCCACCTGTTCGACTCGCTGGAACCACCTGCCGGACAGGCCAATATCAACTGCTGGCTATGCCAGAACCACCTGGGGGACAGTCCGGAATCACCTGCCAGCCATGGCGGAACCACCTCTCAGACGTACCAGAACCACCTGCCGGAGAAGCTGGAAACACGTCCTGGACAGACTGGAACCACGTGACGGCCATGCCTGAACCACCTGCCGAGCACGGCGGAACCACCTGCCGGACACGCCAAAATCACCTGCGGGCTACGCCAGAACCACTTGGACGACTCTCCGAAATGACCTGCCGGGCATGTTGGAACCACCTCTCAGACGTGCCAGAACCACGTGGCGGACAGTCCGGAATCACCTGTTGGGCATACGCAACCACCTCTGACACGTACCAGAACCACGTGCCGTGCACGCCGGAACCACCTACCGGACAGACCGGAATCAACTTTTGGGCATGCCGGAACCACCAGTCAGATGTGCCAGAAACACGTGCCGGAGACGCCGGAAGCACCTGCCGAGCACGTCGCAACCACCTGCTCAACTCGCCTGAACCACCTGCCGGACACGCCAAAATCACCTGCCCGCTACACCAGCACCACTTCGGGGACAAGCCGGAATCACGTGAGGGGCATGCCGGCACAGCCTCTCAGACTGAACCTCGTGCCGGACACCACAGAACCACCTGCCGGACAGACCGGAACCACCTGCCGGACACGCCGGAACCACCGGCTCGACCCGCCGGAACGACCGCTGGACATGCAAACTCACCTGCCGGCTACGCCGGAAACACTTGGCGAACACTCCGGAATCACCTGCCGGGCATGCCGGAACCACCTCTCAGATATGCCAGAACCACGTGCCAATGACCCCGGAAGCACCTGCCGAGCACGCCGGAACCACCTGCTCGACTCGCCAGAACCACCTGCCGGACACGCAGAAATCACCTGCCGGCTACGCCACAACCAGTTGGGGAACACTTCGGAATCACCTGCCGGGCTTGCTGGAACCTCCTGCCGGTCATGCCAAAATCACCTGCCAACTACGCCAGTACCACTTGGCGGACACTGTGGAAACACCTGTCGGGCCGGCCAGAACCACATCTCAGACGTGCCAGAACCATGTGCATGAGATGCTGGAACCACACCCCGAACAGACGGAAAACACCTGCCAGACCCGTCTGAACAACCTGCCGAGCACGCAGGAGCCACCTGCTCGACTCGCTGGAACCACCTACCTGACATGCCCAAATCACCAGCCGGGTATGCCAGAACCACTTGGCGGACACTCCGGAATCATCTGCCGGACATGCCGGAACCAGCTCTCAGACACACCAGAACCATGTGCCGGAGACCCCGGTAGCACCTGCCGAGCATGCCGGAGCCACCTGCTCGACTCGCCAGAAACAACTGCCGGACACGCCAAAATCACCTGCCGGGTACGCCAGAACCACCTGGCGGACACTCCGAAATCACCTGTCGCGCATGCCGGAACCACCTCTCAGACGTGCCGGAAGCACGTGCCGGACACGCCGGAATCACCTACCGGACAGACCGGAACCACCTGCCGAGCACGCCGGAGCCACCTGTTCGACTCGCTGGAACCACCTGCCGGACAGGCCAATATCAACTGCTGGCTATGCCAGAACCACCTGGGGGACGGTCCGGAATCACCTGCCAGCCACGGCGGAACCACCTCTCAGACGTACCAGAACCACCTGCCGGAGAAGCTGGAAACACGTCCTGGACAGTCTGGAACCACCTGCCGGCCAAGCCTGAACCACCTGCCAAGCACAACGGAACAACCTGCCAGACACGCCAAAATCACCTGCGTGTTATGCCAGAACCACTTGGAGGACTCTCTGGGATGACCTGCCGGGCATGCCGGAACCACCTCTCAGACGTGCCAGAACCATGTGGCGGACAGTCCGGAATCACCTGTTGGGCATGCGCAACCACCTCTGAGACGTACCAGAACCACATGCCGTGCAGGCTGGAACCACCTACCGGACAGACCGGAATCACCTTTCGGGCATGCCGGAACCACCTGTCAGATGTGCCAGAAACACGTGCCGGAGACGCCGGAAGCACCTGCCAAGCACGTTGGAACCACCTGCTCAACTCGCCTGAACCACCTGCCGGACATGCCAAAATCACCTGCCGACTATGCCAGAACCACTTGGCGAACACTCCGGAATCACTTGCCGGGCATGCAGGAACCACCTCTCAGACATGCCAGAACCCCGTGCCAATGACCCCGGAAGCACCAGCCGAGCACGCCGGAACCACCTGCTCGACTCGCCAGAACCACCTGCCGATCACGCAAAAATCACCTGCCGGCTACGCCACAACCAGTTGGTGAACACTTTGGAATCACCTGCCAGGCTTGCTGGAACCACCTGCCAGTCATGCCAAAATCACCTGCCAACTACGCCAGAACCGCTTGGCGGACACTGCGGAAACACCTGTCGGGCCGGCTGGAACCACATCTCAGACGTGCCAGAAACGTGTTCATGAGATGCTGGAACCACACCCCGAACAGACGGATACCACCTGCCAGAACCGCCTGAACCACCTGCCGAGCACGCCGGAACCACCTGCTCGACTCACCGGTACCACCTCCCTGACACGCCAAAATCACCTGCTGGGTATGCCAGAACCACTTGGAGGACACTCCGGAATCATCTGCCGGACATGCCGGAACCAGCTCCCAGACACACCAGAACCAAGTGCCGGAGACGCCGGAAGCACCTGCCGAGCATGCCGGAGCCACCTGCTCGACTCGCCAGAAACACCTGCCGGACACGCCAAAATCACCTGCTGGGTATGCCAGAACCACCTGGCGGACACTACGGAATCACCTGCCGCGCATGCCGGAAGCACGTGCCAGACACGCCGGAAACACCTACCGGACAGACCGGAACCACCTGCCAAGAACACCGGAGCCACCTGTTCGACTCGCTGGAACCACCTGCCGGACAGGCCAATATCAACTGCTGGCTATGCCAGAACCACCTGGGGGACAGTCCGGGATCACCTGCCAGCCATGGCAGAACCACCTCTCAGACGTACCTGAACCACCTGCCGGAGAAGCTGGAAACACGTCCTGGACAGACTGGAACCACGTGACGGCCATGCCTGAACCACCTGCCGAGCACGGCGGAACCACCTGCCAGACACACCAAAATCACCTGCGGGCTACGCCAGAACCACTTGGACGACTCTCCGAAATGACCTGCCGGGCATGTTGGAACCACCTCTCAGACGTGCCAGAAGCACGTGGCGGACAGTCCGGAATCACCTGTTGGGCATACGCAACCACCTCTGACACGTACCAGAACCACGTGCCGTGCACGCCGGAACCACCTACCGGACAGACCGGAATCAACTTTTGGGCATGCCGGAACCACCAGTCAGATGTGCCAGAAACACGTGCCGGAGACGCCGGAAGCACCTGCCGAGCACGTCGCAACCACCTGCTCAACTCGCCTGAACCACCTGCCGGACACGCCAAAATCACCTGCCCGCTACACCAGCACCACTTCGGGGACAAGCCGGAATCACGTGAGGGGCATGCCGGCACAGCCTCTCAGACTGAACCTCGTGCCGGACACCACAGAACCACCTGCCGGACAGACCGGAACCACCTGCCGGACACGCCGGAACCACCGGCTCGACCCGCCGGAACGACCGCTGGACATGCAAACTCACCTGCCGGCTACGCCGGAAACACTTGGCGAACACTCCGGAAGCACCTGCCGAGCACGCCGGAACCACCTGCTAAACTCGCCAGAACCACCTGCCGGACACGCAAAAATCACCTGCCGGCTATGCCACAACCAGTTGGGGAACACTTCGGAATCACCTGCCGGGCTTGCTGGAACCACCTGCCGCTCATGCCAAAATCACCTGCCAACTACACCAGTACCACTTGGCCGACACTCCGGAATCATCTGCCGGACATGCCGGAACCAGCTCTCAGACACACCAGAACCACGTGCCGGAGACGCCGGAAGCACCTGCCGAGCATGCCGGAGCCACTTGCTCGACTCGCCAGAAACACCTGCCGGACACGCCAAAATCACCTGCCGGGTACGCCAGAACCACCTGGCGGACACTCCGAAATCACCTGTCGCGCATGCCGGAACCACCTCTCAGACGTGCCGGAAGCACGTGCCGGACACGCCGGAATCACCTACCGGTCAGACCGGAACCACCTGCCGAGCACGCCGGAGCCACCTGTTCGACTCGCTGGAACCACCTGCCGGACAGGCCAATATCAACTGCTGGCTATGCCAGAACCACCTGGGGGACAGTCCGGGATCACCTGCCAGCCATGGCGGAACCACCTCTCAGACGTACCAGAACCACCTGCCGGAGAAGCTGGAAACACGTCCTGGACAGACTGGAACCACGTGACGGCCATGCCTGAACCACCGGCCGAGCACGGCGGAACCACCTGCCGGACACGCCAAAATCACCTGCAGGCTACGCCAGAACCACTTGGACGACTCTCCGAAATGACCTGCCGGGCATGTTGGAACCACCTCTCAGACGTGCCAGAAGCACGTGGCGGAAAGTCCGGAATCACCTGTTGGGCATACGCAACCACCTGTGAGACGTACCAGAACCACGTGCAGTGCACGCCGGAACCACCTACCGGACAGACCGTAATCAACTTTTGGGCATGCCGGAACCAACAGTCAGATGTGCCAGAAACACGTGCCGGAGACGCAGGAAGCACCTGCCGAGCACGTCGCAACCACCTGCTCAACTCCCCTGAACCACCTGCCGGACACGCCAAAATCATCTGCCCGCTACACCAGCACCACTTCGGGGACAAGCCGGCATCACGTGAGGGGCATGCCGGCACAGCCTCTCAGACTGAACCTCGTGCCGGACACCACAGAACCTCCTGCCGGACAGACCGGAACCACCTGCCGGACACGCCGGAACCACCGGCTCGACCCGCCGGAACGACCGCTGGACATGCAAACTCACCTGCCGGCTACGCCGGAAACACTTGGCGAACACTCCGGAATCACCTGCCGGGCATGCCGGAACCACCTCTCAGATATGACAGAACCACCTGCCGGACACGCAAAAATCACCTGCCGGCTAGGCCACAACCAGTTGGGGAACACTTCGGAATCACCTGCCGGGCTTGCTGGAACCACCTGCCGGTCATGCCAAAATCACCTGCCAACTACGCCAGTACCACTTGGCGGACACTGTGGAAACACCTGTCGGGCCGGCCGGAACCACATCTCAGACGTGCCAGAACCATGTGCATGAGATGCTGGAACCACACCCCGAACAGACGGAAAACACCTGCCAGACCCGTCTGAACAACCTGCCGAGCACGCCGGAGCCACCTGCTCGACTCGCCGGAACCGCCTACCTGACATGCCCGAATCACCAGCCGGGTATGCCAGAACCATTTGGCGGACACTCCGGAATCATCTGCCGGACATGCCGGAACCAGCTCTCAGACACACCAGAACCACGTGCCGGAGACGCCGGAAGCACCTGCCGAGCATGCCGGAGCCACCTGCTCGACTCGCCAGAAACGCCTGCCGGACACGCCAAAATCACCTGCCAGGTACGACAGAACCACCTGGCGGACAGTCTGAAATCACCTTTCACGCATGCCGGAACCACCTCTCAGACGTGCCGGAAGCACGTGCCGGACACGCCGGAATCACCTACCGGACAGACCGGAACCTCCTGCCGAGCACGCCGGAGCCACCTTTTCGACTCGCTGGAACCACCTGCCGGACAGGCCAATATCAATTGCTGGCTATGCCAGAACCACCTGGGGGACGGTCCGGAATCACCTGCCAGCCCTGGCGGAACCACCTCTCAGACGTACCAGAACCACCTGCCGGAGAAGCTGGAAACACGTCCTGGACCGTCTGGAACCACCTGCCGGCCAAGCCTGAACCACCTGCCAAGCACAACGGAACAACCTGCCAGACACGCCAAAATCACCTGTGTGTTATGCCAGAACCACTTGGAGGACTCTCTGGGATGACCTGCCGGGCATGCCGGAACCACCTCTCAGACGTGCCAGAACCATGTGGCGGACAGTCCGGAATCACCTGTTGGGCATGCGCAACCACCTCTGAGACGTACCAGAACCACATGCCGTGCAGGCTGGAACCACCTACCGGGCAGACCGGAATCACCTTTCGGGCATGCCGGAACCACCTGTCAGATGTGCCAGAAACACGTGCCGGAGACGCCGGAAGCACCTGCCAAGCACGTTGGAACCACCTGCTCAACTCGCCTGAACCACCTGCCGGACATGCCAAAATCACCTGCCGACTATGCCAGAACCACTTGGCGAACACTCCGGAATCACTTGCCGGGCATGCAGGAACCACCTCTCAGAAATGCCAGAACCCCGTGCCAATGACCCCGGAAGCACCAGCCGAGCACGCCGGAACCACCTGCTCGACTCGCCAGAACCACCTGCCGATCACGCAAAAATCACCTGCCGGCTACGCCACAACCAGTTGGTGAACACTTTGGAATCACCTGCCAGGCTTGCTGGAACCACCTGCCGGTCATGCCAAAATCACCTGCCAACTATGCCAGAACCGCTTGGCGGACACTGCGGAAATACCTGTCGGGCCGGCTGGAACCACATTTCAGACGTGCCAGAAGCGTGTTCATGAGATGCTGGAACCACACCCCGAACAGACTGATACCACCTGCCAGAACCGCCTGAACCACCTGCCGAGCACGCCGGAACCACCTGCTCGACTCACCGGTACCACCTCCCTGACACGCCAAAATCACCTGCTGGGTATGCCAGAACCACTTGGAGGACACTCCGGAATCATCTGCCGGACATGCCGGAACCAGCTCCCAGACACACCAGAACCAAGTGCCGGAGACGCCGGAAGCACCTGCTGAGCATGCCGGAGCCACCTGCTCGACTCGCCAGAAACACCTGCCGGACACGCCAAAATCACCTGCCGGGTATGCCAGAACCACCTGGCGGACACTACGGAATCACCTGCCGCGCATGCCGGAAGCACGTGCCAGACACGCCGGAAACACCTACCGGACAGACCGGAACCACCTGCCAAGAACACCGGAGCCACCTGTTCGACTCGCTGGAACCACCTGCCGGACAGGCCAATATCAACTGCTGGCTATGCCAGAACCACCTGGGGGACAGTCCGGGATCACCTGCCAGCCATGGCAGAACCACCTCTCAGACGTACCTGAACCACCTGCCGGAGAAGCTGGAAACACGTCCTGGACAGACTGGAACCACGTGACGGCCATGCCTGAACCACCTGCCGAGCACGGCGGAACCACCTGCCAGACACACCAAAATCACCTGCGGGCTACGCCAGAACCACTTGGACGACTCTCCGAAATGACCTGCCGGGCATGTTGGAACCACCTCTCAGACGTGCCAGAAGCACGTGGCGGACAGTCCGGAATCACCTGTTGGGCATACGCAACCACCTCTGACACGTACCAGAACCACGTGCCGTGCACGCCGGAACCACCTACCGGACAGACCGGAATCAACTTTTGGGCATGCCGGAACCACCAGTCAGATGTGCCAGAAACACGTGCCGGAGACGCCGGAAGCACCTGCCGAGCACGTCGCAACCACCTGCTCAACTCGCCTGAACCACCTGCCGGACACGCCAAAATCACCTGCCCGCTACACCAGCACCACTTCGGGGACAAGCCGGAATCACGTGAGGGGCATGCCGGCACAGCCTCTCAGACTGAACCTCGTGCCGGACACCACAGAACCACCTGCCGGACAGACCGGAACCACCTGCCGGACACGCCGGAACCACCGGCTCGACCCGCCGGAACGACCGCTGGACATGCAAACTCACCTGCCGGCTACGCCGGAAACACTTGGCGAACACTCCGGAAGCACCTGCCGAGCACGCCGGAACCACCTGCTAAACTCGCCAGAACCACCTGCCGGACACGCAAAAATCACCTGCCGGCTATGCCACAACCAGTTGGGGAACACTTCGGAATCACCTGCCGGGCTTGCTGGAACCACCTGCCGCTCATGCCAAAATCACCTGCCAACTACACCAGTACCACTTGGCCGACACTCCGGAATCATCTGCCGGACATGCCGGAACCAGCTCTCAGACACACCAGAACCACGTGCCGGAGACGCCGGAAGCACCTGCCGAGCATGCCGGAGCCACTTGCTCGACTCGCCAGAAACACCTGCCGGACACGCCAAAATCACCTGCCGGGTACGCCAGAACCACCTGGCGGACACTCCGAAATCACCTGTCGCGCATGCCGGAACCACCTCTCAGACGTGCCGGAAGCACGTGCCGGACACGCCGGAATCACCTACCGGTCAGACCGGAACCACCTGCCGAGCACGCCGGAGCCACCTGTTCGACTCGCTGGAACCACCTGCCGGACAGGCCAATATCAACTGCTGGCTATGCCAGAACCACCTGGGGGACAGTCCGGGATCACCTGCCAGCCATGGCGGAACCACCTCTCAGACGTACCAGAACCACCTGCCGGAGAAGCTGGAAACACGTCCTGGACAGACTGGAACCACGTGACGGCCATGCCTGAACCACCGGCCGAGCACGGCGGAACCACCTGCCGGACACGCCAAAATCACCTGCAGGCTACGCCAGAACCACTTGGACGACTCTCCGAAATGACCTGCCGGGCATGTTGGAACCACCTCTCAGACGTGCCAGAAGCACGTGGCGGAAAGTCCGGAATCACCTGTTGGGCATACGCAACCACCTGTGAGACGTACCAGAACCACGTGCAGTGCACGCCGGAACCACCTACCGGACAGACCGTAATCAACTTTTGGGCATGCCGGAACCAACAGTCAGATGTGCCAGAAACACGTGCCGGAGACGCAGGAAGCACCTGCCGAGCACGTCGCAACCACCTGCTCAACTCCCCTGAACCACCTGCCGGACACGCCAAAATCATCTGCCCGCTACACCAGCACCACTTCGGGGACAAGCCGGCATCACGTGAGGGGCATGCCGGCACAGCCTCTCAGACTGAACCTCGTGCCGGACACCACAGAACCTCCTGCCGGACAGACCGGAACCACCTGCCGGACACGCCGGAACCACCGGCTCGACCCGCCGGAACGACCGCTGGACATGCAAACTCACCTGCCGGCTACGCCGGAAACACTTGGCGAACACTCCGGAATCACCTGCCGGGCATGCCGGAACCACCTCTCAGATATGACAGAACCACCTGCCGGACACGCAAAAATCACCTGCCGGCTAGGCCACAACCAGTTGGGGAACACTTCGGAATCACCTGCCGGGCTTGCTGGAACCACCTGCCGGTCATGCCAAAATCACCTGCCAACTACGCCAGTACCACTTGGCGGACACTGTGGAAACACCTGTCGGGCCGGCCGGAACCACATCTCAGACGTGCCAGAACCATGTGCATGAGATGCTGGAACCACACCCCGAACAGACGGAAAACACCTGCCAGACCCGTCTGAACAACCTGCCGAGCACGCCGGAGCCACCTGCTCGACTCGCCGGAACCACCTACCTGACATGCCCGAATCACCAGCCGGGTATGCCAGAACCATTTGGCGGACACTCCGGAATCATCTGCCGGACATGCCGGAACCAGCTCTCAGACACACCAGAACCACGTGCCGGAGACGCCGGAAGCACCTGCCGAGCATGCCGGAGCCACCTGCTCGACTCGCCAGAAACGCCTGCCGGACACGCCAAAATCACCTGCCAGGTACGACAGAACCACCTGGCGGACAGTCTGAAATCACCTTTCACGCATGCCGGAACCACCTCTCAGACGTGCCGGAAGCACGTGCCGGACACGCCGGAATCACCTACCGGACAGACCGGAACCTCCTGCCGAGCACGCCGGAGCCACCTTTTCGACTCGCTGGAACCACCTGCCGGACAGGCCAATATCAATTGCTGGCTATGCCAGAACCACCTGGGGGACGGTCCGGAATCACCTGCCAGCCCTGGCGGAACCACCTCTCAGACGTACCAGAACCACCTGCCGGAGAAGCTGGAAACACGTCCTGGACCGTCTGGAACCACCTGCCGGCCAAGCCTGAACCACCTGCCAAGCACAACGGAACAACCTGCCAGACACGCCAAAATCACCTGTGTGTTATGCCAGAACCACTTGGAGGACTCTCTGGGATGACCTGCCGGGCATGCCGGAACCACCTCTCAGACGTGCCAGAACCATGTGGCGGACAGTCCGGAATCACCTGTTGGGCATGCGCAACCACCTCTGAGACGTACCAGAACCACATGCCGTGCAGGCTGGAACCACCTACCGGGCAGACCGGAATCACCTTTCGGGCATGCCGGAACCACCTGTCAGATGTGCCAGAAACACGTGCCGGAGACGCCGGAAGCACCTGCCAAGCACGTTGGAACCACCTGCTCAACTCGCCTGAACCACCTGCCGGACATGCCAAAATCACCTGCCGACTATGCCAGAACCACTTGGCGAACACTCCGGAATCACTTGCCGGGCATGCAGGAACCACCTCTCAGAAATGCCAGAACCCCGTGCCAATGACCCCGGAAGCACCAGCCGAGCACGCCGGAACCACCTGCTCGACTCGCCAGAACCACCTGCCGATCACGCAAAAATCACCTGCCGGCTACGCCACAACCAGTTGGTGAACACTTTGGAATCACCTGCCAGGCTTGCTGGAACCACCTGCCGGTCATGCCAAAATCACCTGCCAACTATGCCAGAACCGCTTGGCGGACACTGCGGAAATACCTGTCGGGCCGGCTGGAACCATATTTCAGACGTGCCAGAAGCGTGTTCATGAGATGCTGGAACCACACCCCGAACAGACTGATACCACCTGCCAGAACCGCCTGAACCACCTGCCGAGCACGCCGGAACCACCTGCTCGACTCACCGGTACCACCTCCCTGACACGCCAAAATCACCTGCTGGGTATGCCAGAACCACTTGGAGGACACTCCGGAATCATCTGCCGGACATGCCGGAACCAGCTCCCAGACACACCAGAACCAAGTGCCGGAGACGCCGGAAGCACCTGCTGAGCATGCCGGAGCCACCTGCTCGACTCGCCAGAAACACCTGCCGGACACGCCAAAATCACCTGCCGGGTATGCCAGAACCACCTGGCGGACACTACGGAATCACCTGCCGCGCATGCCGGAAGCACGTGCCAGACACGCCGGAAACACCTGCCGGACAGACCGGAACCACCTGCCAAGAACACCGGAGCCACCTGTTCGACTCGCTGGAACCACCTGCCGGACAGGCCAATATCAACTGCTGGCTATGCCAGAACCACCTGGGGGACAGTCCGGGATCACCTGCCAGCCATGGCAGAACCACCTCTCAGACGTACCTGAACCACCTGCCGGAGAAGCTGGAAACACGTCCTGGACAGACTGGAACCACGTGACGGCCATGCCTGAACCACCTGCCGAGCACGGCGGAACCACCTGCCAGACACACCAAAATCACCTGCGGGCTACGCCAGAACCACTTGGACGACTCTCCGAAATGACCTGCCGGGCATGTTGGAACCACCTCTCAGACGTGCCAGAAGCACGTGGCGGACAGTCCTGAATCACCTGTTTGGCATACGCAACCACCTCTGACACGTACCAGAACCACGTGCCGTGCACGCCGGAACCACCTACCGGACAGACCGGAATCAACTTTTGGGCATGCCGGAACCACCAGTCAGGTGTGCCAGAAACACGTGCCGGAGACGCCGGAAGCACCTGCCGAGCACGTCGCAACCACCTGCTCAACTCGCCTGAACCACCTGCCGGACACGCCAAAATCACCTGCCCGCTACACCAGCACCACTTCGGGGACAAGCCGGAATCACGTGAGGGGCATGCCGGCACAGCCTCTCAGACTGAACCTCGTGCCGGACACCACAGAACCACCTGCCGGACAGACCGGAACCACCTGCCGGACACGCCGGAACCACCGGCTCGACCCGCCGGAACGACCGCTGGACATGCAAACTCACCTGCCGGCTACGCCGGAAACACTTGGCGAACACTCCGGAAGCACCTGCCGAGCACGCCGGAACCACCTGCTAAACTCGCCAGAACCACCTGCCGGACACGCAAAAATCACCTGCCGGCTATGCCACAACCAGTTGGGGAACACTTCGGAATCACCTGCCGGGCTTGCTGGAACCACCTGCCGCTCATGCCAAAATCACCTGCCAACTACACCAGTACCACTTGGCCGACACTGCGGAATCATCTGCCGGACATGCCGGAACCAGCTCTCAGACACACCAGAACCACGTTCCGGAGACGCCGGAAGCACCTGCCGAGCATGCCGGAGCCACTTGCTCGACTCGCCAGAAACACCTGCCGGACACGCCAAAATCACCTGCCGGGTACGCCAGAACCACCTGGCGGACACTCCGAAATCACCTGTCGCGCATGCCGGAACCACCTCTCAGACGTGCCGGAAGCACGTGCCGGACACGCCGGAATCAACTACCGGTCAGACCGGAACCACCTGCCGAGCACGCCGGAGCCACCTGTTCGACTCGCTGGAACCACCTGCCGGACAGGCCAATATCAACTGCTGGCTATGCCAGAACCACCTGGGGGACGGTCCGGAATCACCTGCCAGCCATGGCGGAACCACCTCTCAGACGTACCAGAACCACCTGCCGGAGAAGCTGGAAACACGTCCTGGACAGTCTGGAACCACCTGCCGGCCAAGCCTGAACCACCTGCCAAGCACAACGGAACAACCTGCCAGACACGCCAAAATCACCTGCGTGTTATGCCAGAACCACTTGGAGGACTCTCTGGGATGACCTGCCGGGCATGCCGGAACCACCTCTCAGACGTGCCAGAACCATGTGGCGGACAGTCCGGAATCACCTGTTGGGCATACGCAACCACCTCTGACACGTACCAGAACCACGTGCCGTGCACGCCGGAACCACCTACCGGACAGACCGGAATCAACTTTTGGGCATGCCGGAACCACCAGTCAGATGTGCCAGAAACACGTGCCGGAGACGCCGGAAGCACCTGCCGAGCACGTCGCAACCACCTGCTCAACTCGCCTGAACCACCTGCCGGACACGCCAAAATCACCTGCCGGCTACGCCACAACCAGTTGGTGAACACTTTGGAATCACCTGCCAGGCTTGCTGGAACCACCTGCCGGTCATGCCAAAATCACCTGCCAACTATGCCAGAACCGCTTGGCGGACACTGCGGAAATACCTGTCGGGCCGGCTGGAACCACATTTCAGACGTGCCAGAAGCGTGTTCATGAGATGCTGGAACCACACCCCGAACAGACTGATACCACCTGCCAGAACCGCCTGAACCACCTGCCGAGCACGCTGGAACCACCTGCTCGACTCACCGGTACCACCTCCCTGACACGCCAAAATCACCTGCTGGGTATGCCAGAACCACTTGGCGGACACTCCGGAATCATCTGCCGGACATGCCGGAACCAGCTCTCAGACACACCAGAACCAAGTGCCGGAGACACCGGAAGCACCTGCCGAGCATGCCGGAGCCACCTGCTCGACTCGCCAGAAACACCTGCCGGACACGCCAAAATCACCTGCCGGGTATGCCAGAACCACCTGGCGGACACTACGGAATCACCTGCCGCGCATGCCGGAAGCAGGTGCCAGACACGCCGGAACCACCTACCGGACAGACCGGAATCAACTTTTGGGCATGCCGGAACCACCAGTCAGATGTGCCACAAACACGTGCCGGAGACGCCGGAAGCACCTGCCGAGCACGTCGCAACCACCTGCTCAACTCGCCTGAACCACCTGCCAGACACGCCAAGATCACCTGCCCGCTACACCAGCACCACTTCGGGGACAAGCCGGAATCACGTGAGGGGCATGCCGGCACAGCCTCTCAGACTGAACCTCGTGCCGGACACCACAGAACCACCTGCCGGACAGATCGGAACCACCTGCGGGACACGCCGGAACCACCGGCTCGACCCGCCGGAACGACCGCTGGACATGCAAACTCACCTGCCGGCTACGCCGGAAACACTTGGCGAACACTCCGGAATCACCTGCCGGGCATGCCGGAACCACCTCTCAGATATGCCAGAACCACGTGCCAATGATCCCGGAAGCACCTGCCGAGCACGCCGGAACCACCTGCTCGACTCGCCAGAACCACCTGCCGGACACGCAAAAATCACCTGCCGGCTACGCCACAACCAGTTGGGGAACACTTCGGAATCACCTGCCGGGCTTGCTGGAACCTCCTGCCGGTCATGCCAAAATCACCTGCCAACTACGCCAGTACCACTTGGCGGACACTGTGGAAACACCTGTCGGGCCGGCCGGAACCACATCTCAGACGTGCCAGAACCATGTGCATGAGATGCTGGAACCACACCCCGAACAGACGGAAAACACCTGCCAGACACGTCTGAACAACCTGCCGAGCACGCCGGAGCCACCTGCTCGACTCGCCGGAACCACCTACCTGACATGCCCGAATCACCAGCCGGGTATGCCAGACCACTTGGCGGACACTCCGGAATCATCTGCCGGACATGCCGGAACCAGCGCTCAGACACACCAGAACCACGTGCCGGAGATGCCGGAAGCACCTGCCGAGCATGCCGGAGCCACCTGCTCGACTCGCCAGAAACACCTGCCGGACACGCCAAAATCACCTGCCGGGTACGCCAGAACCACCTGGCGGACACTCCGAAATCACCTGTCGCGCATGAAAAACCACCTCTAAGACGTGCCGGAAGCACGTGCCGGACACGCCGGAATCACCTACCGGACAGACCGGAACCACCTGCCGAGCACACTGGAGCCACCTGTTCGACTCGCTGGAACCACCTGCCGGAGAGGCCAATATCAACTGCTGGCTATGCCAGAACCACCTGGGGGACGGTCCGGAATCACCTGCCAGCCATGGCGGAACCACCTCTCAGACGTACCAGAACCACCTGCCGGAGAAGCTGGAAACACGTCCTGGACAGTCTGGAACCACCTGCCGGCCAAGCCTGAACCACCTGCCAAGCACAATGGAACAACCTGCCAGACACGCCAAAATCACCTGCGTGTTATGCCAGAACCACTTGGAGGACTCTCTGGGATGACCTGCCGGGCATGCCGGAACCACCCCTCAGACGTGCCAGAACCATGTGGCGGACAGTCCGGAATCACCTGTTGGGCATGCGCAACCACCTCTGAGACGTACCAGAACCACATGCCGTGCAGGCTGGAACCACCTACCGGACAGACCGGAATCACCTTTCGGGCATGCCGGAACCACCTGTCAGATGTGCCAGAAACACGTGCCGGAGACGCCGGAAGCACCTGCCAAGCACGTTGGAACCACCTGCTCAACTCGCCTGAACCACCTGCCGGACATGCCAAAATCACCTGCCGACTATGCCAGAACCACTTGGCGAACACTCCGGAATCACTTGCCGGGCATGCAGGAACCACCTCTCAGACATGCCAGAACCCCGTGCCAATGACCCCGGAAGCACCAGCCGAGCACGCCGGAACCACCTGCTCGACTCGCCAGAACCACCTGCCGATCACGCAAAAATCACCTGCCGGCTATGCCACAACCAGTTGGTGAACACTTTGGAATCACCTGCCAGGCTTGCTGGAACCACCTGCCGGTCATGCCAAAATCACCTGCCAACTACGCCAGAACCGCTTGGCGGACACTGCGGAAACACCTGTCGGGCCGGCTGGAACCACATCTCAGACGTGCCAGAAACGTGTTCATGAGATGCTGGAACCACACCCCGAACAGACGGATACCACCTGCCAGAACCGCCTGAACCACCTGCCGAGCACGCCGGAACCACCTGCTCGACTCACCGGTACCACCTCCCTGACACGCCAAAATCACCTGCTGGGTATGCCAGAACCACTTGGAGGACACTCCGGAATCATCTGCCGGACATGCCGGAACCAGCTCCCAGACACACCAGAACCAAGTGCCGGAGACGCCGGAAGCACCTGCCGAGCATGCCGGAGCCACCTGCTCGACTCGCCAGAAACACCTGCCGGACACGCCAAAATCACCTGCCGGGTATGCCAGAACCACCTGGCGGACACTACGGAATCACCTGCCGCGCATGCCGGAAGCACGTGCCAGACACGCCGGAAACACCTGCCGGACAGACCGGAACCACCTGCCAAGAACACCGGAGCCACCTGTTCGACTCGCTGGAACCACCTGCCGGACAGGCCAATATCAACTGCTGGCTATGCCAGAACCACCTGGGGGACAGTCCGGGATCACCTGCCAGCCATGGCAGAACCACCTCTCAGACGTACCTGAACCACCTGCCGGAGAAGCTGGAAACACGTCCTGGACAGACTGGAACCACGTGACGGCCATGCCTGAACCACCTGCCGAGCACGGCGGAACCACCTGCCAGACACACCAAAATCACCTGCGGGCTACGCCAGAACCACTTGGACGACTCTCCGAAATGACCTGCCGGGCATGTTGGAACCACCTCTCAGACGTGCCAGAAGCACGTGGCGGACAGTCCGGAATCACCTGTTGGGCATACGCAACCACCTCTGACACGTACCAGAACCACGTGCCGTGCACGCCGGAACCACCTACCGGACAGACCGGAATCAACTTTTGGGCATGCCGGAACCACCAGTCAGATGTGCCACAAACACGTGCCGGAGACGCCGGAAGCACCTGCCGAGCACGTCGCAACCACCTGCTCAACTCGCCTGAACCACCTGCCGGACACGCCAAAATCACCTGCCCGCTACACCAGCACCACTTCGGGGACAAGCCGGAATCACGTGAGGGGCATGCCGGCACAGCCTCTCAGACTGAACCTCGTGCCGGACACCACAGAACCACCTGCCGGACAGACCGGAACCACCTGCCGGACACGCCGGAACCACCGGCTCGACCCGCCGGAACGACCGCTGGACATGCAAACTCACCTGCCGGCTACGCCGGAAACACTTGGCGAACACTCCGGAAGCACCTGCCGAGCACGCCGGAACCACCTGCTAAACTCGCCAGAACAACCTGCCGGACACGCAAAAATCACCTGCCGGCTATGCCACAACCAGTTGGGGAACACTTCGGAATCACCTGCCGGGCTTGCTGGAACCACCTGCCGCTCATGCCAAAATCACCTGCCAACTACACCAGTACCACTTGGCCGACACTCCGGAATCATCTGCCGGACATGCCGGAACCAGCTCTCAGATATGCCAGAACCACGTGCCGGAGACGCCGGAAGCACCTGCCGAGCATGCCGGAGCCACTTGCTCGACTCGCCAGAAACACCTGCCGGACACGCCAAAATCACCTGCCGGGTACGCCAGAACCACCTGGCGGACACTCCGAAATCACCTGTCGCGCATGCCGGAACCACCTCTCAGACGTGCCGGAAGCACGTGCCGGACACGCCGGAATCAACTACCGGTCAGACCGGAACCACCTGCCGAGCACGCCGGAGCCACCTGTTCGACTCGCTGGAACCACCTGCCGGACAGGCCAATATCAACTGCTGGCTATGCCAGAACCACCTTGGGGACGGTCCGGAATCACCTGCCAGCCCTGGCGGAACCACCTCTCAGACGTACCAGAACCACCTGCCGGAGAAGCTGGAAACACGTCCTGGACAGTCTGGAACCACCTGCCGGCCAAGCCTGAACCACCTGCCAAGCACAACGGAACAACCTGCCAGACACGCCAAAATCACCTGCGTGTTATGCCAGAACCACTTGGAGGACTCTCTGGGATGACCTGCCGGGCATGCCGGAACCACCTCTCAGACGTGCCAGAACCATGTGGCGGACAGTCCGGAATCACCTGTTGGGCATACGCAACCACCTCTGACACGTACCAGAACCACGTGCCGTGCACGCCGGAACCACCTACCGGACAGACCGGAATCAACTTTTGGGCATGCCGGAACCACCAGTCAGATGTGCCAGAAACACGTGCCGGAGACGCCGGAAGCACCTGCCGAGCACGTCGCAACCACCTGCTCAACTCGCCTGAACCACCTGCCGGACACGCCAAAATCACCTGCCGGCTACGCCACAACCAGTTGGTGAACACTTTGGAATCACCTGCCAGGCTTGCTGGAACCACCTGCCGGTCATGCCAAAATCACCTGCCAACTATGCCAGAACCGCTTGGCGGACACTGCGGAAATACCTGTCGGGCCGGCTGGAACCACATTTCAGACCTGCCAGAAGCGTGTTCATGAGATGCTGGAACCACACCCCGAACAGACTGATACCACCTGCCAGAACCGCCTGAACCACCTGCCGAGCACGCCGGAACCACCTGCTCGACTCACCGGTACCACCTCCCTGACACGCCAAAATCACCTGCTGGGTATGCCAGAACCACTTGGCGGACACTCCGGAATCATCTGCCGGACATGCCGGAACCAGCTCTCAGACACACCAGAACCAAGTGCCGGAGACGCCGGAAGCACCTGCCGAGCATGCCGGAGCCACCTGCTCGACTCGCCAGAAACACCTGCCGGACACGCCAAAATCACCTGCCGGGTATGCCAGAACCACCTGGCGGACACTACGGAATCACCTGCCGCGCATGCCGGAAGCAGGTGCCAGACACGCCGGAACCACCTACCGGACAGACCGGAATCAACTTTTGGGCATGCCGGAACCACCAGTCAGATGTGCCACAAACACGTGCCGGAGACGCCGGAAGCACCTGCCGAGCACGTCGCAACCACCTGCTCAACTCGCCTGAACCACCTGCCAGACACGCCAAAATCACCTGCCCGCTACACCAGCACCACTTCGGGGACAAGCCGGAATCACGTGAGGGGCATGCCGGCACAGCCTCTCAGACTGAACCTCGTGCCGGACACCACAGAACCACCTGCCGGACAGACCGGAACCACCTGCGGGACACGCCGGAACCACCGGCTCGACCCGCCGGAACGACCGCTGGACATGCAAACTCACCTGCCGGCTACGCCGGAAACACTTGGCGAACACTCCGGAATCACCTGCCGGGCATGCCGGAACCACCTCTCAGACGTGCCGGAAGCACGTGCCAGACACGCCGGAAACACCTACCGGACAGACCGGAACCACCTGCCATGAACGCTGGAGTCACCTGTTCGACTCACCGGTACCACCTCCCTGACACGCCAAAATCACCTGCTGGGTATGCCAGAACCACTTGGCGGACACTCCGGAATCATCTGCCGGACATGCCGGAACTAGCTCTCAGACACACCAGAACCAAGTGCCGGAGACGCCGGAAGCACCTGCCGAGCATGCCGGAGCCACCTGCTCGACTCGCCAGAAACACCTGCCGGACACGCCAAAATCACCTGCCGGGTATGCCAGAACCACCTGGCGGTCACTACGGAATCACCTGCCGCGCATGCCGGAACCACCTCTCAGACATGCCGGAAGCACGTGCCAGACACGCCGGAAACACCTACCGGACAGACCGGAACCACCTGCTAAGAACGCTGGAGCCACCTGTTCGATTCGCTGGAACCTCCTGCCGGACAGGCCAATATCAACTGCTGGCTATGCCAGAACCACCTGGGGGACAGTCCGGGATCACCTGCCAGCCATGGCGGAACCACCTCTCAGACGTACCAGAACCACCTGCCGGAGAAGCTGGAAACACGTCCTGGACAGACTGGAACCACGTGACGGCCATGCCTGAACCACCTGCCGAGCACGGCGGAACCACCTGCCAGACGCGCCAAAATCACCTGCGGGCTACGCCAGAACCACTTGGACGACTCTCCGAAATGACCTGCAGGGCAGGTTGGAACCACCTCTCAGACGTGCCAGAAGCACGTGGCGGACAGTCCGGAATCACCTGTTGGGCATACGCAACCACCTCTGACACGTACCAGAACCACGTGCCGTGCACGCCGGAACCACCTACCGGACAGACCGGAATCAACTTTTGGGCATGCCGGAACCACCAGTCAGATGTGCCAGAAACACATGCCGGAGACGCCGGAAGCACCTGTCGAGCACGTCGCAACCACCTGCTCAACTCGCCTGAAGCACCTGCCGGACACGCCAAAATCACCTGCCCACTACACCAGCACCACTTCGGGGACAAGGCGGAATCACGTGAGGGGCAGGCCGGCACAGCCTCTCAGACTGAACCTCGTGCCGGACACCACAGAACCACCTGCCGGACAGACCGGAACCACCTGCTGGACACGCCAGAACCACCGGCTCGACCCGCGGGAACGACCGCTGCACATGCAAACTCACCTGCCGGCTACGCCGGAAACACTTGGCGAACACTCCGGAATCACCTGCCGGGCATGCCGGAACCACCTCTCAGATATGCCAGAACCACGTGCCAATGACCCCGGAAGCACCTGCCGAGCACGCCGGAACCACCTGCTCGACTCGCCAGAACCACCTGCCGGACACGCAGAAATCACCTCCCGGCTACGCCACAACCAGTTGGGGAACACTTCGGAATCACCTGCCGGGCTTGCTGGAACCACCTGCCGGTCATGCCAAAATCACCTGCCAACTACGCCAGTACCACTTGGCGGACACTGTGGAAACACCTGTCGGGCCGGCCGGAACCACATCTCAGACGTGCCGGAAGCACGTGCCGGACACGCCGGAATCACCTACCGGACAGACCGGAACCACCTGCCGAGCACGCTGGAGCCACCTGTTCGACTCGCTGGAACCACCTGCCGGAGAGGCCAATATCAACTGCTGGCTATGCCAGAACCACCTGGGGGACGGTCCGGAATCACCTGCCAGCCATGGCGGAGCCACCTCTCAGACGTACCAGAACCACCTGCCGGAGAAGCTGGAAACACGTCCTGGACAGTCTGGAACCACCTGCCGGCCAAGCCTGAACCACCTGCCAAGCACAACGGAACAACCTGCCAGACACGCCAAAATCACCTGCGTGTTATGCCAGAACCACTTGGAGGACTCTCTGGGATGACCTGCCGGGCATGCCGGAACCACCTCTCAGACGTGCCAGAACCATGTGGCGGACAGTCCGGAATCACCTGTTGGGCATGCGCAACCACCTCTGAGACGTACCAGAACCACATGCCGTGCAGGCTGGAACCACCTACCGGACAGACCGGAATCACCTTTCGATCATGCCGGAACCTCCTGTCAGATGTGCCAGAAACACGTGCCGGAGACGCCGGAAGCAGCTGCCAAGCACGTTGGAACCACCTGCTCAACTCGCCTGAACCACCTGCCGGACATGCCAAAATCACCTGCCGACTATGCCAGAACCACTTGGCGAACACTCCGGAATCACTTGCCGGGCATGCAGGAACCACCTCTCAGACATGCCAGAACCCCGTGCCAATGACCCCGGAAGCACCAGCCGAGCACGCCGGAACCACCTGCTCGACTCGCCAGAACCACCTGCCGATCACGCAAAAATCACCTGCCGGCTACGCCACAAACAGTTGGTGAACACTTTGGAATCACCTGCCAGGCTTGCTGGAACCACCTGCCGGTCATGCCAAAATCACCTGTCAACTACGCCAGTACCGCTTGGCGGACACTGTGGAAACACCTGTCGGGCCGGCCGGAACCACATCTCAGACGTGCCAGAACCATGTGCATGAGATGCTGGAACCAGACCCCGAACAGACGGTAAACACCTGCCAGACCCGTCTGAACAACCTGCCGAGCACGCCGGAGCCACCTGCTCGACTCGCTGGGACCACCTACCTGACATGCCCAAATCACCAGCCGGGTATGCCAGAACCACTTGGCGGACACTCCGGAATCATCTGCCGGACATGCCGGAACCAGCTCTCAGACACAGCAGAACCACGTGCCAAAGACGCCGGAAGCACCTGCCGAGCATGCCGGAGCCACCTGCTCGACTCGCCAGAAACACCTGCCGGACACGCCAAAATCACCTGCCGGGTACGCCAGAACCACCTGGCGGACACTCCGAAATCACCTGTCGCGCATGCCGGAACCACCTCTCAGATGTGCCGGAAGCACGTGCCGGACACGCCGGAATCACCTAGCGGACAGACCGGAACCACCTGCCGAGCACGCCGGAGCCACCTGTTCGACTCGCTGGAACCACCTGCCGGACAGGCCAATATCAACTGCTGGCTATGCCAGAACCACCTGGGGGACGGTCCGGGATCACCTGCCAGCCATGGCGGAACCACCTCTCAGACGTACCAGAACCACCTGCCGGAGAAGCTGGAAACACGTCCTGGACAGTCTGGAACCACCTGCCGGCCAAGCCTGAACCACCTGCCAAGCACAACGGAACAACCTGCCAGACACGCCAAAATCACCTGCGTGTTATGCCAGAACCACTTGGAGGACTCTCTGGGATGACCTGCCGGGCATGCCGGAACCACCTCTCAGACGTGCCAGAACCATGTGGCGGACAGTCCGGAATCACCTGTTGGGCATGCGCAACCACCTCTGAGACGTACCAGAACCACATGCCGTGCAGGCTGGAACCACCTACCGGACAGACCGGAATCACCTTTCGATCATGCCGGAACCACCTGTCAGATGTGCCAGAAACACGTGCCGGAGACGCCGGAAGCAGCTGCCAAGCACGTTGGAACCACCTGCTCAACTCGCCTGAACCACCTGCCGGACATGCCAAAATCACCTGCCGACTATGCCAGAACCACTTGGCGAACACTCCGGAATCACTTGCCGGGCATGCAGGAACCACCTCTCAGACATGCCAGAACCCCGTGCCAATGACCCCGGAAGCACCAGCCGAGCACGCCGGAACCACCTGCTCGACTCGCCAGAACCACCTGCCGATCACGCAAAAATCACCTGCCGGCTACGCCACAAACAGTTGGTGAACACTTTGGAATCACCTGCCAGGCTTGCTGGAACCACCTGCCGGTCATGCCAAAATCACCTGTCAACTACGCCAGTACCGCTTGGCGGACACTGTGGAAACACCTGTCGGGCCGGCCGGAACCACATCTCAGACGTGCCAGAACCATGTGCATGAGATGCTGGAACCAGACCCCGAACAGACGGTAAACACCTGCCAGACCCGTCTGAACAACCTGCCGAGCACGCCGGAGCCACCTGCTCGACTCGCTGGGACCACCTACCTGACATGCCCAAATCACCAGCCGGGTATGCCAGAACCACTTGGCGGACACTCCGGAATCATCTGCCGGACATGCCGGAACCAGCTCTCAGACACAGCAGAACCACGTGCCAAAGACGCCGGAAGCACCTGCCGAGCATGCCGGAGCCACCTGCTCGACTCGCCAGAAACACCTGCCGGACACGCCAAAATCACCTGCCGGGTACGCCAGAACCACCTGGCGGACACTCCGAAATCACCTGTCGCGCATACCGGAACCACCTCTCAGATGTGCCGGAAGCACGTGCCGGACACGCCGGAATCACCTAGCGGACAGACCGGAACCACCTGCCGAGCACGCCGGAGCCACCTGTTCGACTCGCTGGAACCACCTGCCGGACAGGCCAATATCAACTGCTGGCTATGCCAGAACCACCTGGGGGACGGTCCGGGATCACCTGCCAGCCATGGCGGAACCACCTCTCAGACGTACCAGAACCACCTGCCAGAGAAGCTGGAAACACGTCCTGGACAGTCTGGAACCACCTGCCGGCCAAGCCTGAACCACCTGCCAAGCACAACGGAACAACCTGCCAGACACGCCAAAATCACCTGCGTGTTATGCCAGAACCACTTGGAGGACTCTCTGGGATGACCTGCCGGGCATGCCGGAACCACCTCTCAGACGTGCCAGAACCATGTGGCGGACAGTCCGGAATCACCTGTTGGGCATGCGCAACCACCTCTGAGACGTACCAGAACCACATGCCGTGCAGGCTGGAACCACCTACCGGACAGACCGGAATCACCTTTCGATCATGCCGGAACCACCTGTCAGATGTGCCAGAAACACGTGCCGGAGACGCCGGAAGCACCTGCCAAGCACGTTGGAACCACCTGCTCAACTCGCCTGAACCACCTGCCGGACATGCCAAAATCACCTGCCGACTATGCCAGAACCACTTGGCGAACACTCCGGAATCACTTACCGGGCATGCAGGAACCACCTCTCAGAAATGCCAGAACCCCGTGCCAATGACCCCGGAAGCACCAGCCGAGCACGCCGGAACCACCTGCTCGACTCGTCAGAACCACCTGCCGATCACGCAAAAATCACCTGCCGGCTACGCCACAACCAGTTGGTGAACACTTTGGAATCACCTGCCAGGCTTGCTGGAACCACCTGCCGGTCATGCCAAAATCACCTGCCAACTACGCCAGAACCGCTTGGCGGACACTGCGGAAACACCTGTCGGGCCGGCTGGAACCACATCTCAGACGTGCCAGAAACGTGTTCATGAGATGCTGGAACCACACCCCGAACAGACGGATACCACCTGCCAGAACCGCCTGAACCACCTGCCGAGCACGCCGGAACCACCTGCTCGACTCACCGGTACCACCTCCCTGACACGCCAAAATCACCTGCTGGGTATGCCAGAACCACGTGGCGGACACTCCGGAATCATCTGCCGGACATGCCGGAACCAGCTCTCAGACACACCAGAACAAAGTGCCGGAGACGCTGGAAGCACGTGCCGAGCATGCCGGAGCCACCTGCTCGACTCGCCAGAAACAGCTGCCGCACACGCCAAAATCACCTGCCGGGTATGCCAGAACCACCTGGCGGTCACTACGGAATCACCTGCCGCGCATGCCGGAACCACCTCTCAGACATGCCGGAAGCACGTGCCAGACACGCTGGAAACACCTACCGGACAGACCGGAACCACCTGCGAAGAACGCTGGAGCCACCTGTTCGATTCGCTGGAGCATCCTGTCGGACAGGCCAATATCAACTGCTGGCTATGCCAGAACCACCTGGGGGACAGTCCGGGATCACCTGCCAGCCATGGCGGAACCACCTCTCAGACGTACCAGAACCACCTGCCGGAGAAGCTGGAAACACGTCCTGGACAGACTGGAACCACGTGACGGCCATGCCTGAACCACCTGCCGAGCACGGCGGAACCACCTACCGGACGCGCCAAAATCACCTGCGGGCTACGCCAGAACCACTTGGACGACTCTCCGAAATGACCTGCCGGGCAGGTTGGAACCACCTCTCAGACGTGCCAGAAGCACGTGGCGGACAGTCCGGAATCACCTGTTGGGCATACGCAACCACCTCTGACACGTACCAGAACCACGTGCCGTGCACGCCGGAACCACCTACCGGACAGACCGGAATCACCTTTTGGGCATGCCGGAACCACCAGTCAGATGTGCCAGAAACACGTGCCGGAGACGCCGGAAGCACCTGCCGAGCACGTCGCAACCACCTGCTCAACTCGCCTGAACCACCTGCCGGACACGCCAAAATCACCTGCCCGCTACACCAGCACCACTTCGGGGACAAGCCGGAATTACGTGAGGGGCATGCCGGCACAGCCTCTCAGACTGAACCTCGTGCCGGACACCACAGAACCACCTGCCGGACAGACCGGAACCACCTGCCGGACACGCCGGAACCACCGGCTCGACCCACCGGAACGACTGCTGGACATGCAAAATCACCTGCCGGCTACGCCGGAAACACTTGGCGAACACTCCGGAATCACCTGCTGGGCATGCCGGAACCACCTCTCAGATATGCCAGAACCACGTGCCAATGACCCCGGAAGCACCTGCCGAGCACGCCGGAACCACCTGCTCGACTCGCCAGAACCACCTGCCGGACACGCAGAAATCACCTGCCGGCTACGCCACAACCAGTTGGGGAACACTACGGAATCACCTGCCGGGCTTGCTGGAACCACCTGCCGGTCATGCCAAAATCACCTGCCAACTACGCCAGTACCACTTGGCGGACACTGTGGAAACACCTGTCGGGCCGGCCGGAACCACATCTCAGACGTGCCAGAACCATGTGCATGAGATGCTGGAACCACACCCCGAACAGACGGAAAACACCTGCCAGACCCGTCTGAACAACCTGCCGAGCACCCCGGAGCCACCTACTCGACTCGCCGGAACCACCAACTGACATGCCCAAATCACCAGCCGGGTATGCCAGAACCACTTGGCGGACACTCCGGAATCATCTGCCGGACATGCCGGAACCAGCTCTCAGACACACCAGAACCACGTGCCGGAGACGCCGGAAGCACCTGCCGAGCATGCCGGAGCCACCTGCTCGACTCGCCAAAACACCTGCCGGACACGCCAAAATCACCTGCCGGGTACGCCAGAACCACCTGGCGGACACTCCGAAATCACCTGTCGCGCATGCCGGAACCACCTCTCGGATGTGCCGGAAGCACGTGCCGGACACGCCGGAATCACCTAGCGGACAGACCGGAACCACCTGCCGAGCACGCCGGAGCCACCTGTTCGACTCGCTGGAACCACCTGCCGGACAGGCCAATATCAACTGCTGGCTATGCCAGAACCACCTGGGGGACGGTCCGGAATCACCTGCCAGCCATGGCGGAACCACCTCTCAGACGTACCAGAACCACCTGCCGGAGAAGCTGGAAACACGTCCTGGACAGTCTGGAACCACCTGCCGGCCAAGCCTGAACCACCTGCCAAGCACAACGGAACAACCTGCCAGACACGCCAAAATCACCTGCGTGTTATGCCAGAACCACTTGGAGGACTCTCTGGGATGACCTGCCGGGCATGCCGGAACCACCTCTCAGACGTGCCAGAACCATGTGGCGGACAGTCCGGAATCACCTGTTGGGCATGCGCAACCACCTCTGATACGTACCAGAACCACATGCCGTGCAGGCTGGAACCTCCTACCGGACAGACCGGAATCACCTTTCGATCATGCCGGAACCACCTGTCAGATGTGCCAGAAACACGTGCCGGAGACGCCGGAAGCACCTGCCAAGCACGTTGGAACCACCTGCTCAACTCGCCTGAACCACCTGCCGGACATGCCAAAATCACCTGCCGACTATGCCAGAACCACTTGGCGAACACTCCGGAATCACTTGCCGGGCATGCAGGAACCACCTCTCAGACATGCCAGAACCCCGTGCCAATGACCCCGGAAGCACCAGCCGAGCACGCCGGAACCACCTGCTCGACTCGTCAGAACCACCTGCCGATCACGCAAAAATCACCTGCCGGCTACGCCACAACCAGTTGGTGAACACTTTGGAATCACCTGCCAGGCTTGCTGGAACCACCTGCCGGTCATGCCAAAATCACCTGCCAACTACGCCAGAACCGCTTGGCGGACACTGCGGAAACACCTGTCGGGCCGGCTGGAACCACATCTCAGACGTGCCAGAAACGTGTTCATGAGATGCTGGAACCACACCCCGAACAGACGGATACCACCTGCCAGAACCGCCTGAACCACCTGCCGAGCACGCCGGAACCACCTGCTCGACTCACCGGTACCACCTCCCTGACACGCCAAAATCACCTGCTGGGTATGCCAGAACCACTTGGCGGACACTCCGGAATCAACTGCCGGACATGCCGGAACCAGCTCTCAGACACACCAGAACCAAGTGCCGGAGACGCCGGAAGCACCTGCCGAGCATGCCGGAGCCACCTGCTCGACTCGCCAGAAACACCTGCCGGACACGCCAAAATCACCTGCCGGGTATGCCAGAACCACCTGGCGGTCACTACGGAATCACCTGCCGCGCATGCCGGAACCACCTCTCAGACATGCCGGAAGCACGTGCCAGACACGCCGGAAACACCTACCGGACAGACCGGAACCACCTGCTAAGAACGCTGGAGCCACCTGTTCGATTCGCTGGAACCTCCTGCCGGACAGGCCAATATCAACTGCTGGCTATGCCAGAACCACCTGGGGGCCAGTCCGGGATCACCTGACAGCCATGGCGGAACCACCTCTCAGACGTACCAGAACCACCTGCCGGAGAAGCTGGAAACACGTCCTGGACAGACTGGAACCACGTGACGGCCATGCCTGAACCACCGGCCGAGCACGGCGGAACCACCTGCCGGACACGCCAAAATCACCTGCGGGCTACGCCAGAACCACTTGGACGACTCTCCGAAATGACCTGCCGGGCAGGTTGGAAGCACCTCTCAGACGTGCCAGAAGCACGTGGCGGACAGTCCGGAATCACCTGTTGGGCATACGCAACCACCTCTGACACGTACCAGAACCACGTGCCGTGCACGCCGGAACCACCTACCGGACAGACCGGAATCAACTTTTGGGCATGCCGGAACCACCAGTCAGATGTGCCAGAAACACATGCCGGAGACGCCGGAAGCACCTGTCGAGCACGTCGCAACCACCTGCTCAACTCGCCTGAAGCACCTGCCGGACACGCCAAAATCACCTGCCCACTACACCAGCACCACTTCTGGGACAAGGCGGAATCACGTGAGGGGCAGGCCGGCACAGCCTCTCAGACTGAACCTCGTGCCGGACACCACAGAACCACCTGCCGGACAGACCGCAACCACCTGCTGGACACGCCAGAACCACCGGCTCGACCCGCGGGAACGACCGCTGCACATGCAAACTCACCTGCCGGCTACGCCGGAAACACTTGGCGAACACTCCGGAATCACCTGCCGGGCATGCCGGAACCACCTCTCAGATATGCCAGAACCACGTGCCAATGACCCCGGAAGCACCTGCCGAGCACGCCGGAACCACCTGCTCGACTCGCCAGAACCACCTGCCGGACACGCAGAAATCACCTCCCGGCTACGCCACAACCAGTTGGGGAACACTTCGGAATCACCTGCCGGGCTTGCTGGAACCACCTGCCGGTCATGCCAAAATCACCTGCCAACTACGCCAGTACCACTTGGCGGACACTGTGGAAACACCTGTCGGGCCGGCCGGAACCACATCTCAGACGTGCCGGAAGCACGTGCCGGACACGCCGGAATCACCTACCGGACAGACCGGAACCACCTGCCGAGCACGCTGTAGCCACCTGTTCGACTCGCTGGAACCACCTGCCGGACAGGCCAATATCAACTGCTGGCTATGCCAGAACCACCTGGGGGACGGTCCGGAATCACCTGCCAGCCATGGCGGAGCCACCTCTCAGACGTACCAGAACCACCTGCCGGAGAAGCTGGAAACACGTCCTGGACAGTCTGGAACCACCTGCCGGCCAAGCCTGAACCACCTGCCAAGCACAACGGAACAACCTGCCAGACACGCCAAAATCACCTGCGTGTTATGCCAGAACCACTTGGAGGACTCTCTGGGATGACCTGCCGGGCATGCCGGAACCACCTCTCAGACGTGCCAGAACCATGTGGCGGACAGTCCGGAATCACCTGTTGGGCATGCGCAACCACCTCTGAGACGTACCAGAACCACATGCCGTGCAGGCTGGAACCACCTACCGGACAGACCGGAATCACCTTTCGATCATGCCGGAACCACCTGTCAGATGTGCCAGAAACACGTGCCGGAGACGCCGGAAGCAGCTGCCAAGCACGTTGGAACCACCTGCTCAACTCGCCTGAACCACCTGCCGGACATGCCAAAATCACCTGCCGACTATGCCAGAACCACTTGGCGAACACTCCGGAATCACTTGCCGGGCATGCAGGAACCACCTCTCAGACATGCCAGAACCCCGTGCCAATGACCCCGGAAGCACCAGCCGAGCACGCCGGAACCACCTGCTCGACTCGCCAGAACCACCTGCCGATCACGCAAAAATCACCTGCCGGCTACGCCACAAACAGTTGGTGAACACTTTGGAATCACCTGCCAGGCTTGCTGGAACCACCTGCCGGTCATGCCAAAATCACCTGTCAACTACGCCAGTACCGCTTGGCGGACACTGTGGAAACACCTGTCGGGCCGGCCGGAACCACATCTCAGACGTGCCAGAACCATGTGCATGAGATGCTGGAACCAGACCCCGAACAGACGGTAAACACCTGCCAGACCCGTCTGAACAACCTGCCGAGCACGCCGGAGCCACCTGCTCGACTCGCTGGGACCACCTACCTGACATGCCCAAATCACCAGCCGGGTATGCCAGAACCACTTGGCGGACACTCCGGAATCATCTGCCGGACATGCCGGAACCAGCTCTCAGACACAGCAGAACCACGTGCCAAAGACGCCGGAAGCACCTGCCGAGCATGCCGGAGCCACCTGCTCGACTCGCCAGAAACACCTGCCGGACACGCCAAAATCACCTGCCGGGTACGCCAGAACCACCTGGCGGACACTCCGAAATCACCTGTCGCGCATGCCGGAACCACCTCTCAGATGTGCCGGAAGCACGTGCCGGACACGCCGGAATCACCTAGCGGACAGACCGGAACCACCTGCCGAGCACGCCGGAGCCACCTGTTCGACTCGCTGGAACCACCTGCCGGACAGGCCAATATCAACTGCTGGCTATGCCAGAACCACCTGGGGGACGGTCCGGGATCACCTGCCAGCCATGGCGGAACCACCTCTCAGACGTACCAGAACCACCTGCCGGAGAAGCTGGAAACACGTCCTGGACAGTCTGGAACCACCTGCCGGCCAAGCCTGAACCACCTGCCAAGCACAACGGAACAACCTGCCAGACACGCCAAAATCACCTGCGTGTTATGCCAGAACCACTTGGAGGACTCTCTGGGATGACCTGCCGGGCATGCCGGAACCACCTCTCAGACGTGCCAGAACCATGTGGCGGACAGTCCGGAATCACCTGTTGGGCATGCGCAACCACCTCTGAGACGTACCAGAACCACATGCCGTGCAGGCTGGAACCACCTACCGGACAGACCGGAATCACCTTTCGATCATGCCGGAACCACCTGTCAGATGTGCCAGAAACACGTGCCGGAGACGCCGGAAGCACCTGCCAAGCACGTTGGAACCACCTGCTCAACTCGCCTGAACCACCTGCCGGACATGCCAAAATCACCTGCCGACTATGCCAGAACCACTTGGCGAACACTCCGGAATCACTTGCCGGGCATGCAGGAACCACCTCTCAGACATGCCAGAACCCCGTGCCAATGACCCCGGAAGCACCAGCCGAGCACGCCGGAACCACCTGCTCGACTCGCCAGAACCACCTGCCGATCACGCAAAAATCACCTGCCGGCTACGCCACAAACAGTTGGTGAACACTTTGGAATCACCTGCCAGGCTTGCTGGAACCACCTGCCGGTCATGCCAAAATCACCTGTCAACTACGCCAGTACCGCTTGGCGGACACTGTGGAAACACCTGTCGGGCCGGCCGGAACCACATCTCAGACGTGCCAGAACCATGTGCATGAGATGCTGGAACCAGACCCCGAACAGACGGTAAACACCTGCCAGACCCGTCTGAACAACCTGCCGAGCACGCCGGAGCCACCTGCTCGACTCGCTGGGACCACCTACCTGACATGCCCAAATCACCAGCCGGGTATGCCAGAACCACTTGGCGGACACTCCGGAATCATCTGCCGGACATGCCGGAACCAGCTCTCAGACACAGCAGAACCACGTGCCAAAGACGCCGGAAGCACCTGCCGAGCATGCCGGAGCCACCTGCTCGACTCGCCAGAAACACCTGCCGGACACGCCAAAATCACCTGCCGGGTACGCCAGAACCACCTGGCGGACACTCCGAAATCACCTGTCGCGCATACCGGAACCACCTCTCAGATGTGCCGGAAGCACGTGCCGGACACGCCGGAATCACCTAGCGGACAGACCGGAACCACCTGCCGAGCACGCCGGAGCCACCTGTTCGACTCGCTGGAACCACCTGCCGGACAGGCCAATATCAACTGCTGGCTATGCCAGAACCACCTGGGGGACGGTCCGGGATCACCTGCCAGCCATGGCGGAACCACCTCTCAGACGTACCAGAACCACCTGCCGGAGAAGCTGGAAACACGTCCTGGACAGTCTGGAACCACCTGCCGGCCAAGCCTGAACCACCTGCCAAGCACAACGGAACAACCTGCCAGACACGCCAAAATCACCTGCGTGTTATGCCAGAACCACTTGGAGGACTCTCTGGGATGACCTGCCGGGCATGCCGGAACCACCTCTCAGACGTGCCAGAACCATGTGGCGGACAGTCCGGAATCACCTGTTGGGCATGCGCAACCACCTCTGAGACGTACCAGAACCACATGCCGTGCAGGCTGGAACCACCTACCGGACAGACCGGAATCACCTTTCGATCATGCCGGAACCACCTGTCAGATGTGCCAGAAACACGTGCCGGAGACGCCGGAAGCACCTGCCAAACACGTTGGAACCACCTGCTCAACTCGCCTGAACCACCTGCCGGACATGCCAAAATCACCTGCCGACTATGCCAGAACCACTTGGCGAACACTCCGGAATCACTTACCGGGCATGCAGGAACCACCTCTCAGAAATGCCAGAACCCCGTGCCAATGACCCCGGAAGCACCAGCCGAGCACGCCGGAACCACCTGCTCGACTCGTCAGAACCACCTGCCGATCACGCAAAAATCACCTGCCGGCTACGCCACAACCAGTTGGTGAACACTTTGGAATCACCTGCCAGGCTTGCTGGAACCACCTGCCGGTCATGCCAAAATCACCTGCCAACTACGCCAGAACCGCTTGGCGGACACTGCGGAAACACCTGTCGGGCCGGCTGGAACCACATCTCAGACGTGCCAGAAACGTGTTCATGAGATGCTGGAACCACACCCCGAACAGACGGATACCACCTGCCAGAACCGCCTGAACCACCTGCCGAGCACGCCGGAACCACCTGCTCGACTCACCGGTACCACCTCCCTGACACGCCAAAATCACCTGCTGGGTATGCCAGAACCACTTGGCGGACACTCCGGAATCAACTGCCGGACATGCCGGAACCAGCTCTCAGACACACCAGAACCAAGTGCCGGAGACGCCGGAAGCACCTGCCGAGCATGCCGGAGCCACCTGCTCGACTCGCCAGAAACACCTGCCGGACACGCCAAAATCACCTGCCGGGTATGCCAGAACCACCTGGCGGTCACTACGGAATCACCTGCCGCGCATGCCGGAACCACCTCTCAGACATGCCGGAAGCACGTGCCAGACACGCCGGAAACACCTACCGGACAGACCGGAACCACCTGCTAAGAACGCTGGAGCCACCTGTTCGATTCGCTGGAACCTCCTGCCGGACAGGCCAATATCAACTGCTGGCTATGCCAGAACCACCTGGGGGCCAGTCCGGGATCACCTGACAGCCATGGCGGAACCACCTCTCAGACGTACCAGAACCACCTGCCGGAGAAGCTGGAAACACGTCCTGGACAGACTGGAACCACGTGACGGCCATGCCTGAACCACCGGCCGAGCACGGCGGAACCACCTGCCGGACACGCCAAAATCACCTGCGGGCTACGCCAGAACCACTTGGACGACTCTCCGAAATGACCTGCCGGGCAGGTTGGAAGCACCTCTCAGACGTGCCAGAAGCACGTGGCGGACAGTCCGGAATCACCTGTTGGGCATACGCAACCACCTCTGACACGTACCAGAACCACGTGCCGTGCACGCCGGAACCACCTACCGGACAGACCGGAATCAACTTTTGGGCATGCCGGAACCACCAGTCAGATGTGCCAGAAACACATGCCGGAGACGCCGGAAGCACCTGTCGAGCACGTCGCAACCACCTGCTCAACTCGCCTGAAGCACCTGCCGGACACGCCAAAATCACCTGCCCACTACACCAGCACCACTTCTGGGACAAGGCGGAATCACGTGAGGGGCAGGCCGGCACAGCCTCTCAGACTGAACCTCGTGCCGGACACCACAGAACCACCTGCCGGACAGACCGCAACCACCTGCTGGACACGCCAGAACCACCGGCTCGACCCGCGGGAACGACCGCTGCACATGCAAACTCACCTGCCGGCTACGCCGGAAACACTTGGCGAACACTCCGGAATCACCTGCCGGGCATGCCGGAACCACCTCTCAGATATGCCAGAACCACGTGCCAATGACCCCGGAAGCACCTGCCGAGCACGCCGGAACCACCTGCTCGACTCGCCAGAACCACCTGCCGGACACGCAGAAATCACCTCCCGGCTACGCCACAACCAGTTGGGGAACACTTCGGAATCACCTGCCGGGCTTGCTGGAACCACCTGCCGGTCATGCCAAAATCACCTGCCAACTACGCCAGTACCACTTGGCGGACACTGTGGAAACACCTGTCGGGCCGGCCGGAACCACATCTCAGACGTGCCGGAAGCACGTGCCGGACACGCCGGAATCACCTACCGGACAGACCGGAACCACCTGCCGAGCACGCTGTAGCCACCTGTTCGACTCGCTGGAACCACCTGCCGGAGAGGCCAATATCAACTGCTGGCTATGCCAGAACCACCTGGGGGACGGTCCGGAATCACCTGCCAGCCATGGCGGAGCCACCTCTCAGACGTACCAGAACCACCTGCCGGAGAAGCTGGAAACACGTCCTGGACAGTCTGGAACCACCTGCCGGCCAAGCCTGAACCACCTGCCAAGCACAACGGAACAACCTGCCAGACACGCCAAAATCACCTGCGTGTTATGCCAGAACCACTTGGAGGACTCTCTGGGATGACCTGCCGGGCATGCCGGAACCACCTCTCAGACGTGCCAGAACCATGTGGCGGACAGTCCGGAATCACCTGTTGGGCATGCGCAACCACCTCTGAGACGTACCAGAACCACATGCCGTGCAGGCTGGAACCACCTACCGGACAGACCGGAATCACCTTTCGATCATGCCGGAACCACCTGTCAGATGTGCCAGAAACACGTGCCGGAGACGCCGGAAGCAGCTGCCAAGCACGTTGGAACCACCTGCTCAACTCGCCTGAACCACCTGCCGGACATGCCAAAATCACCTGCCGACTATGCCAGAACCACTTGGCGAACACTCCGGAATCACTTGCCGGGCATGCAGGAACCACCTCTCAGACATGCCAGAACCCCGTGCCAATGACCCCGGAAGCACCAGCCGAGCACGCCGGAACCACCTGCTCGACTCGCCAGAACCACCTGCCGATCACGCAAAAATCACCTGCCGGCTACGCCACAAACAGTTGGTGAACACTTTGGAATCACCTGCCAGGCTTGCTGGAACCACCTGCCGGTCATGCCAAAATCACCTGTCAACTACGCCAGTACCGCTTGGCGGACACTGTGGAAACACCTGTCGGGCCGGCCGGAACCACATCTCAGACGTGCCAGAACCATGTGCATGAGATGCTGGAACCAGACCCCGAACAGACGGTAAACACCTGCCAGACCCGTCTGAACAACCTGCCGAGCACGCCGGAGCCACCTGCTCGACTCGCTGGGACCACCTACCTGACATGCCCAAATCACCAGCCGGGTATGCCAGAACCACTTGGCGGACACTCCGGAATCATCTGCCGGACATGCCGGAACCAGCTCTCAGACACAGCAGAACCACGTGCCAAAGACGCCGGAAGCACCTGCCGAGCATGCCGGAGCCACCTGCTCGACTCGCCAGAAACACCTGCCGGACACGCCAAAATCACCTGCCGGGTACGCCAGAACCACCTGGCGGACACTCCGAAATCACCTGTCGCGCATGCCGGAACCACCTCTCAGATGTGCCGGAAGCACGTGCCGGACACGCCGGAATCACCTAGCGGACAGACCGGAACCACCTGCCGAGCACGCCGGAGCCACCTGTTCGACTCGCTGGAACCACCTGCCGGACAGGCCAATATCAACTGCTGGCTATGCCAGAACCACCTGGGGGACGGTCCGGGATCACCTGCCAGCCATGGCGGAACCACCTCTCAGACGTACCAGAACCACCTGCCGGAGAAGCTGGAAACACGTCCTGGACAGTCTGGAACCACCTGCCGGCCAAGCCTGAACCACCTGCCAAGCACAACGGAACAACCTGCCAGACACGCCAAAATCACCTGCGTGTTATGCCAGAACCACTTGGAGGACTCTCTGGGATGACCTGCCGGGCATGCCGGAACCACCTCTCAGACGTGCCAGAACCATGTGGCGGACAGTCCGGAATCACCTGTTGGGCATGCGCAACCACCTCTGAGACGTACCAGAACCACATGCCGTGCAGGCTGGAACCACCTACCGGACAGACCGGAATCACCTTTCGATCATGCCGGAACCACCTGTCAGATGTGCCAGAAACACGTGCCGGAGACGCCGGAAGCACCTGCCAAGCACGTTGGAACCACCTGCTCAACTCGCCTGAACCACCTGCCGGACATGCCAAAATCACCTGCCGACTATGCCAGAACCACTTGGCGAACACTCCGGAATCACTTGCCGGGCATGCAGGAACCACCTCTCAGACATGCCAGAACCCCGTGCCAATGACCCCGGAAGCACCAGCCGAGCACGCCGGAACCACCTGCTCGACTCGCCAGAACCACCTGCCGATCACGCAAAAATCACCTGCCGGCTACGCCACAAACAGTTGGTGAACACTTTGGAATCACCTGCCAGGCTTGCTGGAACCACCTGCCGGTCATGCCAAAATCACCTGTCAACTACGCCAGTACCGCTTGGCGGACACTGTGGAAACACCTGTCGGGCCGGCCGGAACCACATCTCAGACGTGCCAGAACCATGTGCATGAGATGCTGGAACCAGACCCCGAACAGTCGGTAAACACCTGCCAGACCCGTCTGAACAACCTGCCGAGCACGCCGGAGCCACCTGCTCGACTCGCTGGGACCACCTACCTGACATGCCCAAATCACCAGCCGGGTATGCCAGAACCACTTGGCGGACACTCCGGAATCATCTGCCGGACATGCCGGAACCAGCTCTCAGACACAGCAGAACCACGTGCCAAAGACGCCGGAAGCACCTGCCGAGCATGCCGGAGCCACCTGCTCGACTCGCCAGAAACACCTGCCGGACACGCCAAAATCACCTGCCGGGTACGCCAGAACCACCTGGCGGACACTCCGAAATCACCTGTCGCGCATGCCGGAACCACCTCTCAGATGTGCCGGAAGCACGTGCCGGACACGCCGGAATCACCTAGCGGACAGACCGGAACCACCTGCCGAGCACGCCGGAGCCACCTGTTCGACTCGCTGGAACCACCTGCCGGACAGGCCAATATCAACTGCTGGCTATGCCAGAACCACCTGGGGGACGGTCCGGGATCACCTGCCAGCCATGGCGGAACCACCTCTCAGACGTACCAGAACCACCTGCCGGAGAAGCTGGAAACACGTCCTGGACAGTCTGGAACCACCTGCCGGCCAAGCCTGAACCACCTGCCAAGCACAACGGAACAACCTGCCAGACACGCCAAAATCACCTGCGTGTTATGCCAGAACCACTTGGAGGACTCTCTGGGATGACCTGCCGGGCATGCCGGAACCACCTCTCAGACGTGCCAGAACCATGTGGCGGACAGTCCGGAATCACCTGTTGGGCATGCGCAACCACCTCTGAGACGTACCAGAACCACATGCCGTGCAGGCTGGAACCACCTACCGGACAGACCGGAATCACCTTTCGATCATGCCGGAACCACCTGTCAGATGTGCCAGAAACACGTGCCGGAGACGCCGGAAGCACCTGCCAAGCACGTTGGAACCACCTGCTCAACTCGCCTGAACCACCTGCCGGACATGCCAAAATCACCTGCCGACTATGCCAGAACCACTTGGCGAACACTCCGGAATCACTTACCGGGCATGCAGGAACCACCTCTCAGAAATGCCAGAACCCCGTGCCAATGACCCCGGAAGCACCAGCCGAGCACGCCGGAACCACCTGCTCGACTCGCCAGAACCACCTGCCGATCACGCAAAAATCACCTGCCGGCTACGCCACAACCAGTTGGTGAACACTTTGGAATCACCTGCCAGGCTTGCTGGAACCACCTGCCGGTCATGCCAAAATCACCTGCCAACTACGCCAGAACCGCTTGGCGGACACTGCGGAAACACCTGTCGGGCCGGCTGGAACCACATCTCAGACGTGCCAGAAACGTGTTCATGAGATGCTGGAACCACACCCCGAACAGACGGATACCACCTGCCAGAACCGCCTGAACCACCTGCCGAGCACGCCGGAACCACCTGCTCGACTCACCGGTACCACCTCCCTGACACGCCAAAATCACCTGCTGGGTATGCCAGAACCACGTGGCGGACACTCCGGAATCATCTGCCGGACATGCCGGAACCAGCTCTCAGACACACCAGAACCAAGTGCCGGAGACGCTGGAAGCACGTGCCGAGCATGCCGGAGCCACCTGCTCGACTCGCCAGAAACAGCTGCCGCACACGCCAAAATCACCTGCCGGGTATGCCAGAACCACCTGGCGGTCACTACGGAATCACCTGCCGCGCATGCCGGAACCACCTCTCAGACATGCCGGAAGCACGTGCCAGACACGCTGGAAACACCTACCGGACAGACCGGAACCACCTGCGAAGAACGCTGGAGCCACCTGTTCGATTCGCTGGAGCATCCTGCCGGACAGGCCAATATCAACTGCTGGCTATGCCAGAACCACCTGGGCGACAGTCCGGGATCACCTGCCAGCCATGGCGGAACCACCTCTCAGACGTACCAGAACCACCTGCCGGAGAAGCTGGAAACACGTCCTGGACAGACTGGAACCACGTGACGGCCATGCCTGAACCACCTGCCGAGCACGTCGCAACCACCTGCTCAACTCGCCTGAACCACCTGCCGGACACACCAAAATCACCTGCCCGCTACACCAGCACCACTTCGGGGACAAGCCGGAATTACGTGAGGGGCATGCCGGCACAGCCTCTCAGACTGAACCTCGTGCCGGACACCACAGAACCACCTGCCGGACAGACCGGAACCACCTGCCGGACACGCCGGAACCACCGGCTCGACCCACCGGAACGACTGCTGGACATGCAAAATCACCTGCCGGCTACGCCGGAAACACTTGGCGAACACTCCGGAATCACCTGCTGGGCATGCCGGAACCACCTCTCAGATATGCCAGAACCACGTGCCAATGACCCCGGAAGCACCTGCCGAGCACGCCGGAACCACCTGCTCGACTCGCCAGAACCACCTGCCGGACACGCAGAAATCACCTGCCGGCTACGCCACAACCAGTTGGGGAACACTACGGAATCACCTGCCGGGCTTGCTGGAACCACCTGCCGGTCATGCCAAAATCACCTGCCAACTACGCCAGTACCACTTGGCGGACACTGTGGAAACACCTGTCGGGCCGGCCGGAACCACATCTCAGACGTGCCAGAACCATGTGCATGAGATGCTGGAACCACACCCCGAACAGACGGAAAACACCTGCCAGACCCGTCTGAACAACCTGCCGAGCACCCCGGAGCCACCTACTCGACTCGCCGGAACCACCAACTGACATGCCCAAATCACCAGCCGGGTATGCCAGAACCACTTGGCGGACACTCCGGAATCATCTGCCGGACATGCCGGAACCAGCTCTCAGACACAGCAGAACCACGTGCCGGAGACGCCGGAAGCACCTGCCGAGCATGCCGGAGCCACCTGCTCGACTCGCCAGAAACACCTGCCGGACACGCCAAAATCACCTGCCGGGTACGCCAGAACCACCTGGCGGACACTCCGAAATCACCTGTCGCGCATGCCGGAACCACCTCTCGGATGTGCCGGAAGCACGTGCCGGACACGCCGGAATCACCTAGCGGACAGACCGGAACCACCTGCCGAGCACGCCGGAGCCACCTGTTCGACTCGCTGGAACCACCTGCCGGACAGGCCAATATCAACTGCTGGCTATGCCAGAACCACCTGGGGGACGGTCCGGAATCACCTGCCAGCCATGGCGGAACCACCTCTCAGACGTACCAGAACCACCTGCCGGAGAAGCTGGAAACACGTCCTGGACAGTCTGGAACCACCTGCCGGCCAAGCCTGAACCACCTGCCAAGCACAACGGAACAACCTGCCAGACACGCCAAAATCACCTGCGTGTTATGCCAGAACCACTTGGAGGACTCTCTGGGATGACCTGCCGGGCATGCCGGAACCACCTCTCAGACGTGCCAGAACCATGTGGCGGACAGTCCGGAATCACCTGTTGGGCATGCGCAACCACCTCTGATACGTACCAGAACCACATGCCGTGCAGGCTGGAACCTCCTACCGGACAGACCGGAATCACCTTTCGATCATGCCGGAACCACCTGTCAGATGTGCCAGAAACACGTGCCGGAGACGCCGGAAGCACCTGCCAAGCACGTTGGAACCACCTGCTCAACTCGCCTGAACCACCTGCCGGACATGCCAAAATCACCTGCCGACTATGCCAGAACCACTTGGCGAACACTCCGGAATCACTTGCCGGGCATGCAGGAACCACCTCTCAGACATGCCAGAACCCCGTGCCAATGACCCCGGAAGCACCAGCCGAGCACGCCGGAACCACCTGCTCGACTCGTCAGAACCACCTGCCGATCACGCAAAAATCACCTGCCGGCTACGCCACAACCAGTTGGTGAACACTTTGGAATCACCTGCCAGGCTTGCTGGAACCACCTGCCGGTCATGCCAAAATCACCTGCCAACTACGCCAGAACCGCTTGGCGGACACTGCGGAAACACCTGTCGGGCCGGCTGGAACCACATCTCAGACGTGCCAGAAACGTGTTCATGAGATGCTGGAACCACACCCCGAACAGACGGATACCACCTGCCAGAACCGCCTGAACCACCTGCCGAGCACGCCGGAACCACCTGCTCGACTCACCGGTACCACCTCCCTGACACGCCAAAATCACCTGCTGGGTATGCCAGAACCACTTGGCGGACACTCCGGAATCAACTGCCGGACATGCCGGAACCAGCTCTCAGACACACCAGAACCAAGTGCCGGAGACGCCGGAAGCACCTGCCGAGCATGCCGGAGCCACCTGCTCGACTCGCCAGAAACACCTGCCGGACACGCCAAAATCACCTGCCGGGTATGCCAGAACCACCTGGCGGTCACTACGGAATCACCTGCCGCGCATGCCGGAACCACCTCTCAGACATGCCGGAAGCACGTGCCAGACACGCCGGAAACACCTACCGGACAGACCGGAACCACCTGCTAAGAACGCTGGAGCCACCTGTTCGATTCGCTGGAACCTCCTGCCGGACAGGCCAATATCAACTGCTGGCTATGCCAGAACCGCCTGGGGGCCAGTCCGGGATCACCTGACAGCCATGGCGGAACCACCTCTCAGACGTACCAGAACCACCTGCCGGAGAAGCTGGAAACACGTCCTGGACAGACTGGAACCACGTGACGGCCATGCCTGAACCACCGGCCGAGCACGGCGGAACCACCTGCCGGACACGCCAAAATCACCTGCGGGCTACGCCAGAACCACTTGGACGACTCTCCGAAATGACCTGCCGGGCAGGTTGGAACCACCTCTCAGACGTGCCAGAAGCACGTGGCGGACAGTCCGGAATCACCTGTTGGGCATACGCAACCACCTCTGACACGTACCAGAACCACGTGCCGTGCACGCCGGAACCACCTACCGGACAGACCGGAATCAACTTTTGGGCATGCCGGAACCACCAGTCAGATGTGCCAGAAACACGTGCCGGAGACGCCGGAAGCACCTGCCGAGCACGTCGCAACCACCTGCTCAACTCGCCTGAACCACCTGCCGGACACGTCAAAATCACCTGCCCGCTACACCAGCACCACTTCGGGGACAAGACGGAATCACGTGAGGGGCAGGCCGGCACAGCCTCTCAGACTGAACCTCGTGCCGGACACCACAGAACCACCTGCCGGACAGACCGGAACCACCTGCCGGACACGCCGGAACCACCGGCTCGACCCGCCGGAACGACCGCTGGACATGCAAACTCACCTGCCGGCTACGCCGGAAACACTTGGCGAACACTCCGGAATCACCTGCCGGGCATGCCGGAACCACCTCTCAGACGTGCCAGAACCATGTGGCGGACAGGCCGGAATGACCTGTTGGGCATGCGCAACCACCACTGGAACGTACCAGAACCACATGCCGTGCAGGCTGGAACCACCTACCGGACAGACCGGAATCACCTTTCGGGCATTCCAGAACCACCTGTCAGATGTGCCAGAAACACATGCCGGAGACGCCGGAAGCACCTGCCAAGCACGTTGGAACCACCTGCTCAACTCGCCTGAACCACCTGCCGGACATGCCAAAATCACCTGCCGACTATGCCAGAACCACTTGGCGAACACTCCGGAATCACTTGCCAGGCATGCAGGAACCACCTCTCAGACATGCCAGAACCCCGTGCCAATGACCCCGGAAGCACCAGCCGAGCACGCCGGAACCACCTGCTCGACTCGTCAGAACCACCTGCCGATCACGCAAAAATCACCTGCCGGCTACGCCACAACCAGTTGGTGAACACTTTGGAATCACCTGCCAGGCTTGCTGGAACCACCTGCCAGTCATGCCAAAATCACCTGCCAACTATGCCAGAACCGCTTGGGGGACACTGCGGAAACACCTGTCGGGCCGGCTGGAACCGCATCTCAGACGTGCCAGAAACGTGTTCATGAGATGCTGGAACCACACCCCGAACAGACGGATACCACCTGCCAGAACCGCCTGAACCACCTGCCGAGCACGCCGGAACCACCTGCTCGACTCACCGGTACCACCTCCCTGACACGCCAAAATCACCTGCTGGGTATGCCAGAACCACTTGGCGGACACTCCGGAATCAACTGCCGGACATGCCGGAACCAGCTCTCAGACACACCAGAACCAAGTGCCGGAGACGCCGGAAGCACCTGCCGAGCATGCCGGAGCCACCTGCTCGACTCGCCAGAAACACCTGCCGGACACGCCAAAATCACCTGCCGGGTATGCCAGAACCACCTGGCGGACACTACGGAATCACCTGCCGCGCATGCCGGAACCACCTCTCAGACGTGCCGGAAGCACGTGCCAGACACGCCGGAAACACCTACCGGACAGACCGGAACCACCTGCCATGAACGCCGGAGTCACCTGTTCGACTCACCGGTACCACCTCCCTGACACGCCAAAATCACCTGCTGGGTATGCCAGAACCACTTGGCGGACACTCCGGAATCATCTGCCGGACATGCCGGAACTAGCTCTCAGACACACCAGAACCAAGTGCCGGAGACGCCGGAAGCACCTGCCGAGCATGCCGGAGCCACCTGCTCGACTCGCCAGAAACACCTGCCGGACACGCCAAAATCACCTGCCGGGTATGCCAGAACCACCTGGCGGTCACTACGGAATCACCTGCCGCGCATGCCGGAACCACCTCTCAGACATGCCGGAAGCACGTGCCAGACACGCCGGAAACACCTACCGGACAGACCGGAACCACCTGCTAAGAACGCTGGAGCCACCTGTTCGATTCGCTGGAACCTCCTGCCGGACAGGCCAATATCAACTGCTGGCTATGCCAGAACCACCTGGGGGACAGTCTGGGATCACCTGCCAGCCATGGCGGAACCACCTCTCAGACGTACCAGAACCACCTGCCGGAGAAGCTGGAAACACGTCCTGGACAGACTGGAACCACGTGACGGCCATGCCTGAACCACCTGCCGAGCACGGCGGAACCACCTGCCGGACGCGCCAAAATCACCTGCGGGCTACGCCAGAACCACTTGGACGACTCTCCGAAATGACCTGCCGGGCATGTTGGAACCACCTCTCAGACGTGCCAGAAGCACGTGGCGGACAGTCCGGAATCACCTGTTGGGCATACGCAACCACCTCTGACACGTACCAGAACCACGTGCCGTGCACGCCGGAACCACCTACCGGACAGACCGGAATCAACTTTTGGGCATGCCGGAACCACCAGTCAGATGTGCCAGAAACACATGCCGGAGACGCCGGAAGCACCTGTCGAGCACGTCGCAACCACCTGCTCAACTCGCCTGAAGCACCTGCCGGACACGCCAAAATCACCTGCCCACTACACCAGCACCACTTCGGGGACAAGGCGGAATCACGTGAGGGGCATGCCGGCACAGCCTCTCAGACTGAACCTCGTGCCGGACACCACAGAACCACCTGCCGGACAGACCGGAACCACCTGCTGGACACGCCAGAACCACCGGCTCGACCCGCGGAAACGACCGCTGCACATGCAAACTCACCTGCCGGCTACGCCGGAAACACTTGGCGAACACTCCGGAATCACCTGCCGTGCATGCCGGAACCACCTCTCAGATATGCCAGAACCACGTGCCAATGACCCCGGAAGCACCTGCCGAGCACGCCGGAACCACCTGCTCGACTCGCCAGAACCACCTGCCGGACACGCAGAAATCACCTCCCGGCTACGCCACAACCAGTTGGGGAACACTTCGGAATCACCTGCCGGGCTTGCTGGAACCACCTGCCGGTCATGCCAAAATCACCTGCCAACTACGCCAGTACCACTTGGCGGACACTGTGGAAACACCTGTCGGGCCGGCCGGAACCACATCTCAGACGTGCCGGAAGCACGTGCCGGACACGCCGGAATCACCTACAGGACAGACCGGAACCACCTGCCGAGCACGCTGGAGCCACCTGTTCGACTCGCTGGAACCACCTGCCGGAGAGGCCAATATCAACTGCTGGCTATGCCAGAACCACCTGGGGGACGGTCCGGAATCACCTGCCAGCCATGGCGGAGCCACCTCTCAGACGTACCAGAACCACCTGCCGGAGAAGCTGGAAACACGTCCTGGACAGTCTGGAACCACCTGCCGGCCAAGCCTGAACCACCTGCCAAGCACAACGGAACAACCTGCCAGACACGCCAAAATCACCTGCGTGTTATGCCAGAACCACTTGGAGGACTCTCTGGGATGACCTGCCGGGCATGCCGGAACCACCTCTCAGACGTGCCAGAACCATGTGGCGGACAGTCCGGAATCACCTGTTGGGCATGCGCAACCACCTCTGAGACGTACCAGAACCACATGCCGTGCAGGCTGGAACCACCTACCGGACAGACCGGAATCACCTTTCGATCATGCCGGAACCACCTGTCAGATGTGCCAGAAACACGTGCCGGAGACGCCGGAAGCAGCTGCCAAGCACGTTGGAACCACCTGCTCAACTCGCCTGAACCACCTGCCGGACATGCCAAAATCACCTGCCGACTATGCCATAACCACTTGGCGAACACTCCGGAATCACTTGCCGGGCATGCAGGAACCACCTCTCAGACATGCCAGAACCCCGTGCCAATGACCCCGGAAGCACCAGCCGAGCACGCCAGAACCACCTGCTCGACTCGCCAGAACCACCTGCCGATCACGCAAAAATCACCTGCCGGCTACGCCACAAACAGTTGGTGAACACTTTGGAATCACCTGCCAGGCTTGCTGGAACCACCTGCCGGTCATGCCAAAATCACCTGCCAACTACGCCAGAACCGCTTGGCGGACACTGCGGAAACACCTGTCGGGCCGGCTGGAACCACATCTCAGACGTGCCAGAAACGTGTTCATGAGATGCTGGAACCACACCCCGAACAGACGGATACCACCTGCCAGAACCGCCTGAACCACCTGCCGAGCACGCCGGAACCACCTGCTCGACTCACCGGTACCACCTCCCTGACACGCCAAAATCACCTGCTGGGTATGCCAGAACCACGTGGCGGACACTCCGGAATCATCTGCCGGACATGCCGGAACCAGCTCTCAGACACACCAGAACCAAGTGCCGGAGACGCTGGAAGCACCTGCCGAGCACGCCGGAGCCACCTGCTCGACTCGCCAGAAACAGCTGCTGCACACGCCAAAATCACCTGCCGGGTATGCCAGAACCACCTGGCGGTCACTACGGAATCACCTGCCGCGCATGCCGGAACCACCTCTCAGACATGCCGGAAGCACGTGCCAGACACGCCGGAAACACCTACCGGACAGACCGGAACCACCTGCGAAGAACGCTGGAGCCACCTGTTCGATTCGCTGGAGCATCCTGACGGACAGGCCAATATCAACTGCTGGCTATGCCAGAACCACCTGGGGGACAGTCCGGGATCACCTGCCAGCCATGGCGGAACCACCTCTCAGACGTACCAGAACCACCTGCCGGAGAAGCTGGAAACACGTCCTGGACAGACTGGAACCACGTGACGGCCATTCCTGAACCACCTGCCGAGCACGGCGGAACCACCTGCCGGACGCGCCAAAATCACCTGCGGGCTACGCCAGAACCACTTGGACGACTCTCCGAAATGACCTGCAGGGCAGGTTGGAACCACCTCTCAGACGTGCCAGAAGCACGTGGCGGACAGTCCGGAATCACCTGTTGGGCATACGCAACCACCTCTGACACGTACCAGAACCACGTGCCGTGCACGCCGGAACCACCTACCGGACAGACCGGAATCACCTGTTGGGCATGCCGGAACCACCAGTCAGATGTGCCAGAAACACGTGCCGTAGACGCCGGAAGCACCTGCCGAGCACGTCGCAACCACCTGCTCAACTCGCCTGAACCACCTGCCGGACACACCAAAATCACCTGCCCGCTACACCAGCACCACTTCGGGGACAAGCCGGAATTACGTGAGTGGCATGCCGGCACAGCCTCTCAGACTGAACCTCGTGCCGGACACCACAGAACCACCTGCCGGACAGACCGGAACCACCTGCCGGACACGCCGGAACCACCGGCTCGACCCACCGGAACGACTGCTGGACATGCAAAATCACCTGCCGGCTACGCCGGAAACACTTGGCGAACACTCCGGAATCACCTGCTGGGCATGCCGGAACCACCTCTCAGATATGCCAGAACCACGTGCCAATGACCCCGGAAGCACCTGCCGAGCACGCCGGAACCACCTGCTCGACTCGCCAGAACCACCTGCCGGACACGCAGAAATCACCTGCCGGCTACGCCACAACCAGTTGGGGAACACTACGGAATCACCTGCCGGGCTTGCTGGAACCACCTGCCGGTCATGCCAAAATCACCTGCCAACTACGCCAGTACCACTTGGCGGACACTGTGGAAACACCTGTCGGGCCTGCCGGAACCACATCTCAGACGTGCCAGAACCATGTGCATGAGATGCTGGAACCACACCCCGAACCGACGGAAAACACCTGCCAGACCCGTCTGAACAACCTGCCGAGCACCTACCTGACATGCCCAAATCACCAGCCGGGTATGCCAGAACCACTTGGCGGACACTCCGGAATCATCTGCCGGACATGCCGGAACCAGCTCTCAGACACACCAGAACCACGTGCCGGAGACGCCGGAAGCACCTGCCGAGCATGCCGGAGCCACCTGCTCGACTCGCCAGAAACACCAGCCGATCATTCAAAAATCACCTGCCGGCTACGCCACAACCATTTGGTGAACACTTTGGAATCACCTGCCAGGCTTGCTGGAACCACCTGCCGGTCATGCCAAAATCACCTGACAACTACGCCAGAACCGCTTGGCGGACACTGCGGAAACACCTGTCGGGCCGGCTGGAACCACATCTCAGACGTGCCAGAAACGTGTTCATGAGATGCTGGAACCACACCCCGAACAGACGGATACCACCTGCCAGAACCGCCTGAACCACCTGCCGAGCACGCCGGAACCACCTGCTCGACTCACCGGTACCACCTCCCTGACACGCCAAAATCACCTGCTGGGTATGCCAGAACCACTTGGCGGACACTCCGGAATCATCTGCCGGACATGCCGGAACCAGCTCTCAGACACACCAGAACCAAGTGCCGGAGACGCCGGAAGCACCTGCCGAGCATGCCGGAGCCACCTGCTCGACTCGCCAGAAACACCTGTCGGACACGCCAAAATCACCTGCCGGGTATTCCAGAACCACCTGGCGGACACTACGGAATCACCTGCCACGCATGCCGGAAGCACGTGCCAGACACGCCGGAAACACCTACTGGACAGACCGGAACCACCTGCCAAGAACGCCGGAGCCACCTGTTGGACTCGCTGGAACCACCTGCCGGACAGGCCAATATCAACTGCTGGCTATGCCAGAACCACCGTGGGGACAGTCCGGGATCACCTGCCAGCCATGGCGGAACCACCTCTCAGACGTACCAGAACCACCTGCCGGAGAAGCTGGAAACACGTCCTGGACAGACTGGAACCACGTGACGGCCATGCCTGAACCACCTGCCGAGCACGGCGGAACCACCTGCCGGACGCGCCAAAATCACCTGCGGGCTACGGGAGAACCACTTGGACGACTCTCCGAAATGAACTGCCGGGCAGGTTGGAACCACCTCTCAGACGTGCCAGAAGCACGTGGCGGACAGTCCGGAATCACCTGTTGGGCATACGCAACCACCTCTGACACGTACCAGAACCACGTGCCGTGCACGCCGGAACCACCTACCGGACAGACCGGAATCAACTTTTGGGCATGCCGGAACCACCAGTCAGATGTGCCAGAAACACGTGCCGGAGACGCCGGAAGCACCTGCCGAGCACGTCGCAACCACCTGCTCAACTCGCCTGAACCACCTGCCGGACACGCCAAAATCACCTGCCCGCTACACTAGCAACACTTCGGGGACAAGCCGGAATCACGTGAGGGGCATGCCGGCACAGCCTCTCAGACTGAACCTCGTGCCGGACACCACAGAACCACCTGCCGGACAGACCGGAACCACCTGCCGGACACGCCGGAACCACCGGCTCGGCCCGCCGGAACGACTGCTGGACAGGCAAAATCACCTGCCGGCTACGCCGGAAACACGTGGCGAACACTCCGGAATCACCTGTTGGGCATGCGCAACCACCTCTGAGACGTACCAGAACCACATGCCGTGCAGGCTGGAACCACCTACCGGACAGACCGGAATCACCTTTCGATCATGCCGGAACCACCTGTCAGATGTGCCAGAAACACGTGCCGTAGACGCCGGAAGCACCTGCCAAGCACGTTGGAACCACCTGCTCAACTCGCCTGAACCACCTGCCGGACATGCCAAAATCACCTGCCGACTATGCCAGAACCACTTGGCGAACACTCCGGAATCACTTGCCGGGCATGCAGGAACCACCTCTCAGACATGCCAGAACCCCGTGCCAATGACCCCGGAAGCACCAGCCGAGCACGCCGGAACCACCTGCTCGACTCGTCAGAACCACCTGCCGATCACGCAAAAATCACCTGCCGGCTACGCCACAACCAGTTGGTGAACACTTTGGAATCACCTGCCAGGCTTGCTGGAACCACCTGCCGGTCATGCCAAAATCACCTGCCAACTACGCCAGAACCGCTTGGCGGACACTGCGGAAACACCTGTCGGGCCGGCTGGAACCACATCTCAGACGTGCCAGAAACGTGTTCATGAGATGCTGGAACCACACCCCGAACAGACGGATACCACCTGCCAGAACCGCCTGAACCACCTGCCGAGCACGCCGGAGCCACCTGCTCGAATCGCCAGAAACACCTGCCGGACACGCCAAAATCACCTGCCGGGTATGCCAGAACCACCTGGCGGACACTACGGAATCACCTGCCGCGCATGCCGGAACCACCTCTCAGACGTGCCGGAAGCACGTGCCAGACACGCCGGAAACACCTACCGGACAGACCGGAACCACCTGCCATGAACGCCGGAGTCACCTGTTCGACTCACCGGTACCACCTCCCTGACACGCCAAAATCACCTGCTGGGTATGCCAGAACCACTTGGCGGACACTCCGGAATCATCTGCCGGACATGCCGGAACTAGCTCTCAGACACACCAGAACCAAGTGCCGGAGACGCCGGAAGCACCTGCCGAGCATGCCGGAGCCACCTGCTCGACTCGCCAGAAACACCTGCCGGACACGCCAAAATCACCTGCCGGGTATGCCAGAACCACCTGGCGGTCACTACGGAATCACCTGCCGCGCATGCCGGAACCACCTCTCAGACATGCCGGAAGCACGTGCCAGACACGCCGGAAACACCTACCGGACAGACCGGAACCACCTGCTAAGAACGCTGGAGCCACCTGTTCGATTCGCTGGAACCTCCTGCCGGACAGGCCAATATCAACTGCTGGCTATGCCAGAACCACCTGGGGGACAGTCTGGGATCACCTGCCAGCCATGGCGGAACCACCTCTCAGACGTACCAGAACCACCTGCCGGAGAAGCTGGAAACACGTCCTGGACAGACTGGAACCACGTGACGGCCATGCCTGAACCACCTGCCGAGCACGGCGGAACCACCTGCCGGACGCGCCAAAATCACCTGCGGGCTACGCCAGAACCACTTGGACGAATCTCCGAAATGACCTGCCGGGCATGTTGGAACCACCTCTCAGACGTGCCAGAAGCACGTGGCGGACAGTCCGGAATCACCTGTTGGGCATACGCAACCACCTCTGACACGTACCAGAACCACGTGCCGTGCACGCCGGAACCACCTACCGGACAGACCGGAATCAACTTTTGGGCATGCCGGAACCACCAGTCAGATGTGCCAGAAACACATGCCGGAGACGCCGGAAGCACCTGTCGAGCACGTCGCAACCACCTGCTCAACTCGCCTGAAGCACCTGCCGGACACGCCAAAATCACCTGCCCACTACACCAGCACCACTTCGGGGACAAGGCGGAATCACGTGAGGGGCATGCCGGCACAGCCTCTCAGACTGAACCTCGTGCCGGACACCACAGAACCACCTGCCGGACAGACCGGAACCACCTGCTGGACACGCCAGAACCACCGGCTCGACCCGCGGAAACGACCGCTGCACATGCAAACTCACCTGCCGGCTACGCCGGAAACACTTGGCGAACACTCCGGAATCACCTGCCGTGCATGCCGGAACCACCTCTCAGATATGCCAGAACCACGTGCCAATGACCCCGGAAGCACCTGCCGAGCACGCCGGAACCACCTGCTCGACTCGCCAGAACCACCTGCCGGACACGCAGAAATCACCTCCCGGCTACGCCACAACCAGTTGGGGAACACTTCGGAATCACCTGCCGGGCTTGCTGGAACCACCTGCCGGTCATGCCAAAATCACCTGCCAACTACGCCAGTACCACTTGGCGGACACTGTGGAAACACCTGTCGGGCCGGCCGGAACCACATCTCAGACGTGCCGGAAGCACGTGCCGGACACGCCGGAATCACCTACAGGACAGACCGGAACCACCTGCCGAGCACGCTGGAGCCACCTGTTCGACTCGCTGGAACCACCTGCCGGAGAGGCCAATATCAACTGCTGGCTATGCCAGAACCACCTGGGGGACGGTCCGGAATCACCTGCCAGCCATGGCGGAGCCACCTCTCAGACGTACCAGAACCACCTGCCGGAGAAGCTGGAAACACGTCCTGGACAGTCTGGAACCACCTGCCGGCCAAGCCTGAACCACCTGCCAAGCACAACGGAACAACCTGCCAGACACGCCAAAATCACCTGCGTGTTATGCCAGAACCACTTGGAGGACTCTCTGGGATGACCTGCCGGGCATGCCGGAACCACCTCTCAGACGTGCCAGAACCATGTGGCGGACAGTCCGGAATCACCTGTTGGGCATGCGCAACCACCTCTGAGACGTACCAGAACCACATGCCGTGCAGGCTGGAACCACCTACCGGACAGACCGGAATCACCTTTCGATCATGCCGGAACCACCTGTCAGATGTGCCAGAAACACGTGCCGGAGACGCCGGAAGCAGCTGCCAAGCACGTTGGAACCACCTGCTCAACTCGCCTGAACCACCTGCCGGACATGCCAAAATCACCTGCCGACTATGCCATAACCACTTGGCGAACACTCCGGAATCACTTGCCGGGCATGCAGGAACCACCTCTCAGACATGCCAGAACCCCGTGCCAATGACCCCGGAAGCACCAGCCGAGCACGCCGGAACCACCTGCTTGACTCGCCAGAACCACCTGCCGATCACGCAAAAATCACCTGCCGGCTACGCCACAAACAGTTGGTGAACACTTTGGAATCACCTGCCAGGCTTGCTGGAACCACCTGCCGGTCATGCCAAAATCACCTGCCAACTACGCCAGAACCGCTTGGCGGACACTGCGGAAACACCTGTCGGGCCGGCTGGAACCACATCTCAGACGTGCCAGAAACGTGTTCATGAGATGCTGGAACCACACCCCGAACAGACGGATACCACCTGCCAGAACCGCCTGAACCACCTGCCGAGCACGCCGGAACCACCTGCTCGACTCACCGGTACCACCTCCCTGACACGCCAAAATCACCTGCTGGGTATGCCAGAACCACGTGGCGGACACTCCGGAATCATCTGCCGGACATGCCGGAACCAGCTCTCAGACACACCAGAACCAAGTGCCGGAGACGCTGGAAGCACCTGCCGAGCACGCCGGAGCCACCTGCTCGACTCGCCAGAAACAGCTGCTGCACACGCCAAAATCACCTGCCGGGTATGCCAGAACCACCTGGCGGTCACTACGGAATCACCTGCCGCGCATGCCGGAACCACCTCTCAGACATGCCGGAAGCACGTGCCAGACACGCCGGAAACACCTACCGGACAGACCGGAACCACCTGCGAAGAACGCTGGAGCCACCTGTTCGATTCGCTGGAGCATCCTGACGGAGAGGCCAATATCAACTGCTGGCTATGCCAGAACCACCTGGGGGACAGTCCGGGATCACCTGCCAGCCATGGCGGAACCACCTCTCAGACGTACCAGAACCACCTGCCGGAGAAGCTGGAAACACGTCCTGGACAGACTGGAACCACGTGACGGCCATTCCTGAACCACCTGCCGAGCACGGCGGAACCACCTGCCGGACGCGCCAAAATCACCTGCGGGCTACGCCAGAACCACTTGGACGACTCTCCGAAATGACCTGCAGGGCAGGTTGGAACCACCTCTCAGACGTGCCAGAAGCACGTGGCGGACAGTCCGGAATCACCTGTTGGGCATACGCAACCACCTCTGACACGTACCAGAACCACGTGCCGTGCACGCCGGAACCACCTACCGGACAGACCGGAATCACCTGTTGGGCATGCCGGAACCACCAGTCAGATGTGCCAGAAACACGTGCCGGAGACGCCGGAAGCACCTGCCGAGCACGTCGCAACCACCTGCTCAACTCGCCTGAACCACCTGCCGGACACACCAAAATCACCTGCCCGCTACACCAGCACCACTTCGGGGACAAGCCGGAATTACGTGAGGGGCATGCCGGCACAGCCTCTCAGACTGAACCTCGTGCCGGACACCACAGAACCACCTGCCGGACAGACCGGAACCACCTGCCGGACACGCCGGAACCACCGGCTCGACCCACCGGAACGACTGCTGGACATGCAAAATCACCTGCCGGCTACGCCGGAAACACTTGGCGAACACTCCGGAATCACCTGCTGGGCATGCCGGAACCACCTCTCAGATATGCCAGAACCACGTGCCAATGACCCCGGAAGCACCTGCCGAGCACGCCGGAACCACCTGCTCGACTCGCCAGAACCACCTGCCGGACACGCAGAAATCACCTGCCGGCTACGCCACAACCAGTTGGGGAACACTACGGAATCACCTGCCGGGCTTGCTGGAACCACCTGCCGGTCATGCCAAAATCACCTGCCAACTACGCCAGTACCACTTGGCGGACACTGTGGAAACACCTGTCGGGCCTGCCGGAACCACATCTCAGACGTGCCAGAACCATGTGCATGAGATGCTGGAACCACACCCCGAACCGACGGAAAACACCTGCCAGACCCGTCTGAACAACCTGCCGAGCACCTACCTGACATGCCCAAATCACCAGCCGGGTATGCCAGAACCACTTGGCGGACACTCCGGAATCATCTGCCGGACATGCCGGAACCAGCTCTCAGACACACCAGAACCACGTGCCGGAGACGCCGGAAGCACCTGCCGAGCATGCCGGAGCCACCTGCTCGACTCGCCAGAAACACCAGCCGATCATTCAAAAATCACCTGCCGGCTACGCCACAACCATTTGGTGAACACTTTGGAATCACCTGCCAGGCTTGCTGGAACCACCTGCCGGTCATGCCAAAATCACCTGACAACTACGCCAGAACCGCTTGGCGGACACTGCGGAAACACCTGTCGGGCCGGCTGGAACCACATCTCAGACGTGCCAGAAACGTGTTCATGAGATGCTGGAACCACACCCCGAACAGACGGATACCACCTGCCAGAACCGCCTGAACCACCTGCCGAGCACGCCGGAACCACCTGCTCGACTCACCGGTACCACCTCCCTGACACGCCAAAATCACCTGCTGGGTATGCCAGAACCACTTGGCGGACACTCCGGAATCATCTGCCGGACATGCCGGAACCAGCTCTCAGACACACCAGAACCAAGTGCCGGAGACGCCGGAAGCACCTGCCGAGCATGCCGGAGCCACCTGCTCGACTCGCCAGAAACACCTGTCGGACACGCCAAAATCACCTGCCGGGTATTCCAGAACCACCTGGCGGACACTACGGAATCACCTGCCACGCATGCCGGAAGCACGTGCCAGACACGCCGGAAACACCTACTGGACAGACCGGAACCACCTGCCAAGAACGCCGGAGCCACCTGTTGGACTCGCTGGAACCACCTGCCGGACAGGCCAATATCAACTGCTGGCTATGCCAGAACCACCGTGGGGACAGTCCGGGATCACCTGCCAGCCATGGCGGAACCACCTCTCAGACGTACCAGAACCACCTGCCGGAGAAGCTGGAAACACGTCCTGGACAGACTGGAACCACGTGACGGCCATGCCTGAACCACCTGCCGAGCACGGCGGAACCACCTGCCGGACGCGCCAAAATCACCTGCGGGCTACGGGAGAACCACTTGGACGACTCTCCGAAATGAACTGCCGGGCAGGTTGGAACCACCTCTCAGACGTGCCAGAAGCACGTGGCGGACAGTCCGGAATCACCTGTTGGGCATACGCAACCACCTCTGACACGTACCAGAACCACGTGCCGTGCACGCCGGAACCACCTACCGGACAGACCGGAATCAACTTTTGGGCATGCCGGAACCACCAGTCAGATGTGCCAGAAACACGTGCCGGAGACGCCGGAAGCACCTGCCGAGCACGTCGCAACCACCTGCTCAACTCGCCTGAACCACCTGCCGGACACGCCAAAATCACCTGCCCGCTACACCAGCACCACTTCGGGGACAAGCCGGAATCACGTGAGGGGCATGCCGGCACAGCCTCTCAGACTGAACCTCGTGCCGGACACCACAGAACCACCTGCCGGACAGACCGGAACCACCTGCCGGACACGCCGGAACCACCGGCTCGGCCCGCCGGAACGACTGCTGGACAGGCAAAATCACCTGCCGGCTACGCCGGAAACACGTGGCGAACACTCCGGAATCACCTGTTGGGCATGCGCAACCACCTCTGAGACGTACCAGAACCACATGCCGTGCAGGCTGGAACCACCTACCGGACAGACCGGAATCACCTTTCGATCATGCCGGAACCACCTGTCAGATGTGCCAGAAACACGTGCCGTAGACGCCGGAAGCACCTGCCAAGCACGTTGGAACCACCTGCTCAACTCGCCTGAACCACCTGCCGGACATGCCAAAATCACCTGCCGACTATGCCAGAACCACTTGGCGAACACTCCGGAATCACTTGCCGGGCATGCAGGAACCACCTCTCAGACATGCCAGAACCCCGTGCCAATGACCCCGGAAGCACCAGCCGAGCACGCCGGAACCACCTGCTCGACTCGTCAGAACCACCTGCCGATCACGCAAAAATCACCTGCCGGCTACGCCACAACCAGTTGGTGAACACTTTGGAATCACCTGCCAGGCTTGCTGGAACCACCTGCCGGTCATGCCAAAATCACCTGCCAACTACGCCAGAACCGCTTGGCGGACACTGCGGAAACACCTGTCGGGCCGGCTGGAACCACATCTCAGACGTGCCAGAAACGTGTTCATGAGATGCTGGAACCACACCCCGAACAGACGGATACCACCTGCCAGAACCGCCTGAACCACCTGCCGAGCACGCCGGAGCCACCTGCTCGAATCGCCAGAAACACCTGCCGGACACGCCAAAATCACCTGCCGGGTATGCCAGAACCACCTGGCAGTCACTACGGAATCACCTGCCGCGCATGCCGGAACCACCTCACAGACATGCCGGAAGCACGTGCCAGACACGCCGGAAACACCGACCGGACAGACCGGAACCACCTGCAAAGAACGCTGGAGCCACCTGTTCGATTCGCTGGAACCTCCTGCCGGACAGGCCAATATCAACTGCTGGCTATGCCAGAACCACCTGTTGGACAGTCCGGGATCACCTGCCAGCCATGGCGGAACCACCTCTCAGACGTACCAGAACCACCTGCCGGAGAAGCTGGAAACACGTCCTGGACAGACTGGAACCACGTGACGGCCATGCCTGAACCACCTGCCGAGCACGGCGGAACCACCTGCCGGACGCGCCAAAATCACCTGCGGGCTACGCCAGAACCACTTGGACGACTCTCCGAAATGACCTGCCGGGCAGGTTGGAACCACCTCTCAGACGTGCCAGAAGCACGTGGCGGACAGTCCGGAATCACCTGTTGGGCATACGCAACCACCTCTGACACGTACCAGAACCACGTGCCGTGCACGCCGGAACCACCTACCGGACAGACCGGAATCAACTTTTGGGCATGCCGGAACCCCCAGTCAGATGTGCCAGAAACACGTGCCGGAGACGCCGGAAGCACCTGCCGAGCACGTCGCAACCACCTGCTCAACTCGCCTGAACCACCTGCCGGACACGCCATAATCACCTGCCCGCTACACCAGCACCACTTCGGGGACAAGCTGGAATCACGTGAGGGGCATGCCGGCACAGCCTCTCAGACTGAACCTCGTGCCGGACACCACAGAACCACCTGCCGGACAGACCGGAACCACCTGCCGGACACGCCGGAACCACCGGCTCGACCCGCCGGAACGACCGCTGGACATGCAAACTCACCTGCCGGCTACGCCGGAAACACTTGGCGAACACTCCGGAAGCACCTGCTGGGCATGCCGGAACCACCTCTCAGATAAGCCAGAACCACGTGCCAATGACCCCGGAAGCACCTGCCGAGCACGCCGGAACCACCTGCTCGACTCGCCAGAACCCCCTGCCGGACACGCAGAAATCACCTGCCGGCTACGCCACAACCAGTTGGGGAACACTTCGGGATCACCTGCCGGGCTTGCTGGAACCACCTGCTGGTCATGCCAAAATCACCTGCCAACTACGCCAGTACCACTTGGCGGACACTGTGGAAACACCTGTCGGGCCTGCCGGAACCACATCTCAGACGTGCCAGAACCATGTGCATGAGATGCTGGAACCACACCCCGAACCGACGGAAAACACCTGCCAGACCCGTCTGAACAACCTGCCGAGCACCTACCTGACATGCCCAAATCACCAGCCGGGTATGCCAGAACCACTTGGCGGACACTCCGGAATCATCTGCCGGACATGCCGGAACCAGCTCTCAGACACACCAGAACCACGTGCCGGAGACGCCGGAAGCACCTGCCGAGCATGCCGGAGCCACCTGCTCGACTCGCCAGAAACACCAGCCGATCATTCAAAAATCACCTGCCGGCTACGCCACAACCATTTGGTGAACACTTTGGAATCACCTGCCAGGCTTGCTGGAACCACCTGCCGGTCATGCCAAAATCACCTGACAACTACGCCAGAACCGCTTGGCGGACACTGCGGAAACACCTGTCGGGCCGGCTGGAACCACATCTCAGACGTGCCAGAAACGTGTTCATGAGATGCCGGAACCACACCACGAACAGACGGATACCACCTGCCAGAACCGCCTGAACCACCTGACGAGCACGCCGGAACCACCTGCTCGACTCACCGGTACCACCTCCCTGCCACGCCAAAATCACCTGCTGGGTATGCCAGAACCACTTGGCGGACACTCCGGAATCATCTGCCGGACATGCCGGAACCAGCTCTCAGACACACCAGAACCAAGTGCCGGAGACGCCGGAAGCACCTGCCGAGCATGCCGGAGCCACCTGCTCGACTCGCCAGAAACACCTGTCGGACACGCCAAAATCACCTGCCGGGTATTCCAGAACCACCTGGCGGACACTACGGAATCACCTGCCACGCATGCCGGAAGCACGTGCCAGACACGCCGGAAACACCTACTGGACAGACCGGAACCACCTGCCAAGAACGCCGGAGCCACCTGTTGGACTCGCTGGAACCACCTGCCGGACAGGCCAATATCAACTGCTGGCTATGCCAGAACCACCGTGGGGACAGTCCGGGATCACCTGCCAGCCATGGCGGAACCACCTCTCAGGCGTACCAGAACCACCTGCCGGAGAAGCTGGAAACACGTCCTGGACAGACTGGAACCACGTGACGGCCATGCCTGAACCACCTGCCGAGCACGGCGGAACCACCTGCCGGACGCGCCAAAATCACCTGCGGGCTACAGGAGAACCACTTGGACGACTCTCCGAAATGAACTGCCGGGCAGGTTGGAACCACCTCTCAGACGTGCCAGAAGCACGTGGCGGACAGTCCGGAATCACCTGTTGGGCATACGCAACCACCTCTGACACGTACCAGAACCAAGTGCCGTGCACTCCGGAACCACCTACCGGACAGACCGGAATCAACTTTTGGGCATGCCGGAACCACCAGTCAGATGTGCCAGAAACACGTGCCGGAGACGCCGGAAGCACCTGCCGAGCACGTCGCAACCACCTGCTCAACTCGCCTGAACCACCTGCCGGACACGCCAAAATCACCTGCCCGCTACACTAGCACCACTTCGGGGACAAGCCGGAATCACGTGAGGGGCATGCCGGCACAGCCTCTCAGACTGAACCTCGTGCCGGACACCACAGAACCACCTGCCGGACAGACCGGAACCACCTGCCGGACACGCCGGAACCACCGGCTCGACCCGCCGGAACGACTGCTGGACAGGCAAAATCACCTGCCGGCTACGCCGGAAACACTTGGCGAACACTCCGGAATCACCTGCTGGGCATGCCGGAACCACCTCTCAGATATGCCAGAACCACGTGCCAATGACCCCGGAAGCACCTGCCGAGCACGCCGGAACCACCTGCTCGACTCGCCAGAACCACCTGCCGGACACGCAGAAATCACCTGCCGGCTACGCCACAACCAGTTGGGGAACACTTCGGAATCACCTGCCGGGCTTGCTGGAACCACCTGCCGGTCATGCCACAATCACCTGCCAACTACGCCAGTACCACTTGGCGGACACTGTGGAAACACCTGTCGGGCCGGCCGGAACCACATCTCAGACGTGCCAGAACCATGTGCATGAGATGCTGGAACCACACCCCGAACAGACGGAAAACACCTGCCAGACCCGTCTGAACAACCTGCCGAGCACGCCGGAGCCACCTACTCGACTCGCCAGAACCACCTACCTGACATGCCCAAATCACCAGCCGGGTATGCCAGAACCACTTGGCGGACACTCCGGAATCATCTGCCGGACATGCCGGAACCAGCTCTCAGACACAGCAGAACCACGTGCCGGAGACGCCGGAAGCACCTGCCGAGCATGGCTGAGCCACTTGCTCGACTCGCCAGAAACACCTGCCGGACACGCCAAAATCACCTGCCGGGTACGCCAGAACCACCTGGCGGACACTCCGAAATCACCTGTCGCGCATGCCGGAACCACCTCTCGGATGTGCCGGAAGCACGTGCTGGACACGCCGGAATCACCTACCGGACAGACCGGAACCACCTGCCGAGCACGCCGGAGCCACCTGTTCGACTCGCTGGAACCACCTGCCGGACAGGCCAATATCAACTGCTGGCTATGCCAGAACCACCTGGGGGACGGTCCGGAATCACCTGCCAGCCATGGCGAAACCACCTCTCAGACGTACCAGAACCACCTGCCGGAGAAGCTGGAAACACGTCCTGGACAGTCTGGAACCACCTGCCGGCCAAGCCTGAACCACCTGCCAAGCACAACGGAACAACCTGCCAGACACGCCAAAATCACCTGCGTGTTATGCCAGAACCACTTGGAGGACTCTCTGGGATGACCTGCCGGGCATGCCGGAACCACCTCTCAGACGTGCCAGAACCATGTGGCGGACAGTCCGGAATCACCTGTTGGGCATGCGCAACCACCTCTGAGACGTACCAGAACCACATTCCGTGCAGGCTGGAACCACCTACCGGACAGACCGGAATCACCTTTCGATCATGCCGGAACCACCTGTCAGATGTGCCAGAAACACGTGCCGGAGACGCCGGAAGCACCTGCCAAGCACGTTGGAACCACCTGCTCAACTCGCCTGAACCACCTGCCGGACATGCCAAAATCACCTGCCGACTATGCCAGAACCACTTGGCGAACACTCCGGAATCACTTGCCGGGCATGCAGGAACCACCTCTCAGACATGCCAGAACCCCGTGCCAATGACCCCGGAAGCACCAGCCGAGCACGCCGGAACCACCTGCTCGACTCGTCAGAACCACCTGCCGATCACGCAAAAATCACCTGCCGGCTACGCCACAACCAGTTGGTGAACACTTTGGAATCACCTGCCAGGCTTGCTGGAACCACCTGCCGGTCATGCCAAAATCACCTGCCAACTACGCCAGAACCGCTTGGCGGACACTGCGGAAACACCTGTCGGGCCGGCTGGAACCACATCTCAGACGTGCCAGAAACGTGTTCATGAGATGCTGGAACCACACCCCGAACAGACGGATACCACCTGCCAGAACCGCCTGAACCACCTGCCGAGCACGCCGGAGCCACCTGCTCGACTCGCCAGAAACACCTGCCGGACACGCCAAAATCACCTGCCGGGTATGCCAGAACCACCTGGCAGTCACTACGGAATCACCTGCCGCGCATGCCGGAACCACCTCTCAGACATGCAGGAAGCACGTGCCAGACACGCCGGAAACACCTACCGGACAGACCGGAACCACCTGCCAAGAACGCTGGAGCCACCTGTTCGATTCGCTGGAACCTCCTGCCGGACAGGCCAAAATCAACTGCTGGCTATGCCAGAACCACCTGGGGGACAGTCCGGGATCACCTGCCAGCCATGGCGGAACCACCTCTCAGACGTACCAGAACCACCTGCCGGAGAAGCTGGAAACACGTCCTGGACAGACTGGAACCACGTGATGGCCATGCCTGAACCACCTGCCGAGCACGGCGGAACCACCTGCCGGACGCGCCAAAATCACCTGCGGGCTACGCCAGAACCACTTGGACGACTCTCCGAAATGACCTGCCGGGCAGGTTGGAACCACCTCTCAGACGTGCCAGAAGCACGTGGCGGACAGTCCGGAATCACCTGTTGGGCATACGCAACCACCTCTGACACGTACCAGAACCACGTGCCGTGCACGCCGGAACCACCTACCGGACAGACCGGAATCAACTTTTGGGCATGCCGGAACCCCCAGTCAGATGTGCCAGAATCACGTGCCGGAGACGCCGGAAGCACCTGCCGAGCACGTCGCAACCACCTGCTCAACTCGCCTGAACCACCTGCCGGACACGCCATAATCACCTGCCCGCTACACCAGCACCACTTCGGGGACAAGCTGGAATCACGTGAGGGGCATGCCGGCACAGCCTCTCAGACTGAACCTCGTGCCGGACACCACAGAACCACCTGCCGGACAGACCGGAACCACCTGCCGGACATGCCGGAACCACCGGCTCGACCCGCCGGAACGACCGCTGGACATGCAAACTCTCCTGCCGGCTACGCCGGAAACACTTGGCGAACACTCCGGAATCACCTGCCGGGCATGCCGGAACCACCTCTCAGATATGCCAGAACCACGTGCCAATGACCCCGGAAGCACCTGCCGAGCACGCCGGAACCACCTGCTCGACTCGCCAGAACCACCTGCCGGACACGCAGAAATCACCTGCCGGCTACGCCACAACCAGTTGGGGAACACTTCGGAATCACCTGCCGGGCTTGCTGGAACCACCTGCCGGTCATGCCAAAATCACCTGCCAACTACGCCAGTACCACTTGGCGGACACTGTGGAAACACCTGTCGGGCCGGCCGGAACCACATCTCAGACGTGCCAGAACCATGTGCATGAGATGCTGGAACCACACCCCGAACAGACGGAAAACACCTGCCAGACCCGTCTGAACAACCTACCGAGCACGCCGGAGCCACCTGCTCGACTCGCCGGAACCACCTACCTGACATGCCCAAATCACCAGCCGGGTATGCCAGAACCACTTGGCGGACACTCCGGAATCACGTGCTGGACATGCCGGAACCAGCTCTCAGACACACCAGAACCACCTGCCGGACACGCCGGAACCACCGGCTCGACCCGCCGGAACGACCGCTGGACATGCAAACTCACCTGCCGACTACGCCGGAAACACTTGGCGAACACTCCGGAAGCACCTGCCGAGCACGCCGGAACCACCTGCTAAACTCGCCAGAAGCACCTGCCGGACACGCAAAAATCACCTGCCGGCTATGCCACAACCAGTTGGGGAACACTTCGGAATCACCTGCCGGGCTTGCTGGAACAACCTGCCGCTCATGCCAAAATCACCTGCCAACTACACCAGTACCACTTGGCCGACACTCCGGAATCATCAGCCGGACATGCCGGAACCAGCTCTCAGACACACCAGAACCACGTGCCGGAGACGCCGGAAGCACCTGCCGAGCATGCCGGAGCCACCTGCTCGACTCGCCAGAAACACCTGCCGGACACGCCAAAATCACCTGCCGGGTACGCCAGAACCACCTGGCGGACACTCCGAAATCACCTGTCGCGCATGCCGGAACCACCTCTCAGACGTGCCGGAAGCACCTGCCGGACACGCCGCAATCACCTACCGGTCAGACCGGAACCACCTGCCGAGCACGCCGGAGCCACCTGTTCGACTCGCCAGAACCACCTGCCGGACACGCAAAAATCACCTGCCGGCTACGCCACAACCAGTTGGGGAACACTTCGGAATCACCTGCCGGGCTTGCCGGAACCACCTGCCGGTCATGCCAAAATCACCTGCCAACTACGCCAGTACCACTTGGCGGACACTGTGGAAACACCTGTCGGGCCGGCCAGAACCACATCTCAGACGTGCCAGAACCATGTGCATGAGATGCTGGAACCACACCCCGAACAGACGGAAAACACCTGCCAGACCCGTCTGAACAACCTGCCGAGCACGCTGGAGCCACCTGCTCGACCCGCTGGAACCACCTACCTGACATGCCCAAATCACCAGCCGGGTATGCCAGAACCACTTGGCGGACACTCCGGAATCATCTGCCGGACATGCCGGAACCAGCTCTCAGACACACCAGAACCATGTGCCGGAGACGCCGGAAGCACCTGCCGAGCATGCCGGAGCCACCAGCTCGACTCGCCAGAAACACCTGCCGGACACGCCAAAATCACCTGCCGGGTACGCCAGAACCACCTGGCGGACACTCCGAAATCACCTGTCGCGCATGCCGGAACCACCTCTCAGACGTGCCGGAAGCACGTGCCGGACACGCCGGAATCACCTACCGGACAGACCGGAACCACCTGCCGAGCACGCCGGAGCCACCTGTTCGACTCGCTGGAACCACCTGCCGGACAGGCCAATATCAACTGCTGGCTATGCCAGAACCACCTGGGGGACGGTCCGGAATCACCTGCCAGCCACGGCGGAACCACCTCTCAGACGTACCAGAACCACCTGCCGGAGAAGCTGGAAACACGTCCTGGACAGTCTGGACCCACCGGCCGGCCAAGCCTGAACCACCTGCCAAGCACAACGGAACAACCTGCCAGACACGCCAAAATCACCTGCGTGTTATGCCAGAACCACTTGGAGGACTCTCTGGGATGACCTGCCGGGCATGCCGGAACCACCTCTCAGACGTGCCAGAACCATGTGGCGGACAGTCCGGAATCACCTGTTGGGCATGCGCAACCACCTCTGAGACGTACCAGAACCACATGCCGTGCAGGCTGGAACCACCTACCGGACTGACCGGAATCACCTTTCGGGCATGCCGGAACCACCTGTCAGATGTGCCAGAAACACGTGCCGGAGAAGCCGGAAGCACCTGCCAAGCACGTTGGAACCACCTGCTCAACTCGCCTGAACCACCTGCCGGACATGCCAAAATCACCTGCCGACTATGCCAGAACCACTTGGCGAACACTCCGGAATCACTTGCCGGGCATGCAGGAACCACCTCTCAGACATGCCAGAACCCCGTGCCAATGACCCCGGAAGCACCAGCCGAGCGCGCCGGAACCACCTGCTCAATTCTCCAGAACCACCTGCCGATCACGCAAAAATCACCTGCCGGCTACGCCACAACCAGTTGGTGAACACTTTGGAATCACCTGCCAGGCTTCCTGGAACCACCTGCCGGTCATGCCAAAATCACCTGCCAACTATGCCAGAATCGCTTGGCGGACACTGCGGAAACACCTGTCGGGCCGGCTGGAACCACATCTCAGACGTGCCAGAAACGTTTTCATGAGATGCTGGAACCACACCCCGAACAGACGGATACCACCTGCCAGAACCGCCTGAACCACCTGCCGAGCACGCCGGAACCACCTGCTCGACTCACCGGTACCACCTCCCTGACACGCCAAAATCATCTGCTGGGTATGCCAGAACCACTTGGCGGACACTCCGGAATCATCTGCCAGACATGCCGGAACCAGCTCTCAGACACACCAGAACCAAGTGCCGGAGACGCCGGAAGCACCTGCCGAGCATGCCGGAGCCACCTGCTCGACTCGCCAGAAACACCTGCCGGACACGCCAAAATCACCTGCCGGGTATGCCAGAACCGCCAGGCGGACACTACGGAATCACCTGACACGCATGCCGGAAGCACGTGCCAGACACGCCAGAAACACTTACCGGACAGACCGGAACCACCTGCCAAGAACGCCGGAGCCACCTGTTCGACTCGCTGGAACCACCTGCCGGACAGGCCAATATCAACTGCTGGCTATGCCAGAACCACCTGGGGGACAGTCCGGGATCACCTGCCAGCCATGGCGGAACCACCTCTCAGACGTACCAGAACCACCTGCCGGAGAAGCTGGAAACACGTCCTGGACAGACTGGAACCACGTGACGGCCATGCCTGAACCACCGGCCGAGCACGGCGGAACCACCTGCCGGACACGCCAAAATCACCTGCGGGCTACGCCAGAACCACTTGGACGACTCTCCGAAATGACCTGCCGGGCATGTTGGAACCACCTCTCAGACGTGCCAGAAGCACGTGGCGGACAGTCCGGAATCACCTGTTGGGCATACGCAACCACCTGTGAGACGTACCAGAACCACGTGCCGTGCAGGCCGGAACCACCTACCGGACAGACCGTAATCAACTTTTGGGCATGCCGGAACCACCAGTCAGATGTGCCAGAAACACGTGCCGGAGACGCCGGAAGCACCTGCCGAGCACGTTGGAACCACCTGCTCAACTCCCCTGAACCACCTGCCGGACACGCCAAAATCATCTGCCCGCTACACCAGCACCACTTCGGGGACAAGCCGGAATCACGTGAGGGGCATGCCGGCACAGCCTCTCAGACTGAACCTCGTGCCGGACACCACAGAACCTCCTGCCGGACAGACCGCAACCACCTGCCGGACACGCCGGAACCACCGGCTCGACCCGCCGGAACGACCGCTGGACATGCAAACTCACCTGCCGGCTACGCCACAACCAGTTGGGGAACACTTCGGAATCACCTGCCGGGCTTGCTGGAACCACCTGCCGGTCATGCCAAAATCACCTGCCAACTACGCCAGTACCACTCGGCGGACACTGTGGAAACACCTGTCGGGCCGGCCGGAACCACATCTCAGACGTGCCAGAACCATGTGCATGAGATGCTGGAACCACACCCCGAACAGACGGAAAACACCTGCCAGACCCGTCTGAACAATCTGCCGAGCACGCCGGAGCCACCTGCTCGACTCGCCGGAACCGCCTACCTGACATGCCCGAATCACCAGCCGGGTATGCCAGAACCATTTGGCGGACACTCCGGAGTCATCTGCCGGACATGCCGGAACCAGCTCTCAGACACACCAGAACCACGTGCCGGAGACTCCGGAAGCACCTGCCGAGCATGCCGGAGTCACCTGCTCGACTCGCCAGAAACACCTGCCGGACACGCCAAAATCACCTGCCGGGTACGACAGAACCACCTGGCGGACACTCTGAAATCACCTTTCACGCATGCCGGAACCACCTCTCAGACGTGCCGGAAACACGTGCCGGACACGCCGGAATCACCTACCGGACAGACCGGAACCTCCTGCCGAGCACGCCGGAGGCACCTTTTCGACTCGCGGGAACCACCTGCCGGAGAGGCCAATATCAACTGCTGGCTATGCCAGAACCACCTGGGGGACGGTCCGGAATCACCTGCCAGCCCTGGCGGAACCACCTCTCAGACGTACCAGAACCACCTGCCGGAGAAGCTGGAAACACGTCCTGGACCGTCTGGAACCACCTGCCGGCCAAGCCTGAACCACCTGCCAAGCACAACGGAACAACCTGCCAGACACGCCAAAATCACCTGTGTGTTATGCCAGAACCACTTGGAGGACTCTCTGGGATGACCTGCCGGGCATGCCGGAACCACCTCTCAGACGTGCCAGAACCATGTGGCGGACAGTCCGGAATCACCTGTTGGGCATGCGCAACCACCTCTGAGACGTACCAGAACCACATGCCGTGCAGGCTGGAACCACCTACCGGACAGACCGGAATCACCTTTCGGGCATGCCGGAACCACCTGTCAGATGTGCCAGAAACACGTGCCGGAGACGCCGGAAGCACCTGCCAAGCACGTTGGAACCACCTGCTCAACTCGCCTGAACCACCTGCCGGACATCCCAAAATCACCTGCCGACTATGCCAGAACCACTTGGCGAACACTCCGGAATCACTTGCCGGGCATGCAGGAACCACCTCTCAGACATGCCAGAACCCCGTGCCAGTGACCCCGGAAGCACCAGCCGAGCACGCCGGAACCACCTGCTCGACTCGCCAGAACCACCTGCCGATCACGCAAAAATCACCTGCCGGCTACGCCACAACCAGTTGGTGAACACTTTGGAATCACCTGCCAGGCTTGCTGGAACCACCTGCCGGTCATGCCAAAATCACCTGCCAACTATGCCAGAACCGCTTGGCGGACACTGCGGAAATACCTGTCGGGCCGGCTGGAACCACATTTCAGACGTGCCAGAAGCGTGTTCATGAGATGCTGGAACCACACCCCGAACAGACTGATACCACCTGCCAGAACCGCCTGAACCACCTGCCGAGCACGCTGGAACCACCTGCTCGACTCACCGGTACCACCTCCCTGACACGCCAAAATCACCTGCTGGGTATGCCAGAACCACTTGGCGGACACTCCGGAATCATCTGCCGGACATGCCGGAACCAGCTCTCAGACACACCAGAACCAAGTGCCGGAGACGCCGGAAGCACCTGCCGAGCATGCCGGAGCCACCTGCTCGACTCGCCAGAAACACCTGCCGGACACGCCAAAATCACCTGCCGGGTATGCCAGAACCACCTGGCGGACACTACGGAATCACCTGCCGCGCATGCCGGAAGCAGGTGCCAGACACGCCGGAACCACCTACCGGACAGACCGGAATCAACTTTTGGGCATGCCGGAACCACCAGTCAGATGTGCCACAAACACGTGCCGGAGACGCTGGAAGCACCTGCCGAGCACGTCGCAACCACCTGCTCAACTCGCCTGAACCACCTGCCGGACACGCCAAAATCACCTGCCCGCTACACCAGCACCACTTCGGGGACAAGCCGGAATCACGTGAGGGGCATGCCGGCACAGCCTCTCAGACTGAACCTCGTGCCGGACACCACAGAACCACCTGCCGGACAGACCGCAACCACCTGCCGGACACGCCGGAACCACCGGCTCGACCCGCCGGAACGACCGCTGGACATGCAAACTCACCTGCCGGCTACGCCGGAAACACTTGGCGAACACTCCGGAATCACCAGCCGGGCATGCCGGAACCACCTCTCAGATATGCCAGAACCACGTGCCAATGATCCCGGAAGCACCTGCCGAGCACGCCGGAACCACCTGCTCGACTCGCCAGAACCACCTGCCGGACACGCAAAAATCACCTGCCGGCTACGCCACAACCAGTTGGGGAACACTTCGGAATCACCTGCCGGGCTTGCTGGAACCTCCTGCCGGTCATGCCAAAATCACCTGCCAACTACGCCAGTACCACTTGGCGGACACTGTGGAAACACCTGTCGGGCCTGCCGGAACCACATCTCAGACGTGCCAGAACCATGTGCATGAGATGCTGGAACCACACGCCGAACAGACGGAAAACACCTGCCAGACCCGTCTGAACAACCTGCCGAGCACCTACCTGACATGCCCAAATCACCAGCCGGGTATGCCAGAACCACTTGGCGGACACTCCGGAATCATCTGCCGGACATGCCGGAACCAGCTCTCAGACACACCAGAACCACGTGCCGGAGACGCCGGAAGCACCTGCCGAGCATGCCGGAGCCACCTGCTCGACTCGCCAGAAACACCAGCCGATCATTCAAAAATCACCTGCCGGCTACGCCACAACCATTTGGTGAACACTTTGGAATCACCTGCCAGGCTTGCTGGAACCACCTGCCGGTCATGCCAAAATCACCTGACAACTACGCCAGAACCGCTTGGCGGACACTGCGGAAACACCTGTCGGGCCGGCTGGAACCACATCTCAGACGTGCCAGAAACGTGTTCATGAGATGCTGGAACCACACCCCGAACAGACGGATACCACCTGCCAGAACCGCCTGAACCACCTGCCGAGCACGCCGGAACCACCTGCTCGACTCACCGGTACCACCTCCCTGACACGCCAAAATCACCTGCTGGGTATGCCAGAACCACTTGGCGGACACTCCGGAATCATCTGCCGGACATGCCGGAACCAGCTCTCAGACACACCAGAACCAAGTGTCGGAGACGCCGGAAGCACCTGCCGAGCATGCCGGAGCCACCTGCTCGACTCGCCAGAAACACCTGTCGGACACGCCAAAATCACCTGCCGGGTATTCCAGAACCACCTGGCGGACACTACGGAATCACCTGCCACGCATGCCGGAAGCACGTGCCAGACACGCCGGAAACACCTACTGGACAGACCGGAACCACCTGCCAAGAACGCCGGAGCCACCTGTTGGACTCGCTGGAACCACCTGCCGGACAGGCCAATATCAACTGCTGGCTATGCCAGAACCACCGTGGGGACAGTCCGGGATCACCTGCCAGCCATGGCGGAACCACCTCTCAGACGTACCAGAACCACCTGCCGGAGAAGCTGGAAACACGTCCTGGACAGACTGGAACCACGTGACGGCCATGCCTGAACCACCTGCCGAGCACGGCGGAACCACCTGCCGGACGCGCCAAAATCACCTGCGGGCTACGGGAGAACCACTTGGACGACTCTCCGAAATGAACTGCCGGGCAGGTTGGAACCACCTCTCAGACGTGCCAGAAGCACGTGGCGGACAGTCCGGAATCACCTGTTGGGCATACGCAACCACCTCTGACACGTACCAGAACCACGTGCCGTGCACGCCGGAACCACCTACCGGACAGACCGGAATCAACTTTTGGGCATGCCGGAACCACCAGTCAGATGTGCCAGAAACACGTGCCGGAGACGCCGGAAGCACCTGCCGAGCACGTCGCAACCACCTGCTCAACTCGCCTGAACCACCTGCCGGACACGCCAAAATCACCTGCCCGCTACACTAGCACCACTTCGGGGACAAGCCGGAATCACGTGAGGGGCATGCCGGCACAGCCTCTCAGACTGAACCTCGTGCCGGACACCACAGAACCACCTGCCGGACAGACCGGAACCACCTGCCGGACACGCCGGAACCACCGGCTCGACCCGCCGGAACGACTGCTGGACAGGCAAAATCACCTGCCGGCTACGCCGGAAACACGTGGCGAACACTCCGGAATCACCTGTTGGGCATGCGCAACCACCTCTGAGACGTACCAGAACCACATGCCGTGCAGGCTGGAACCACCTACCGGACAGACCGGAATCACCTTTCGATCATGCCGGAACCACCTGTCAGATGTGCCAGAAACACGTGCCGTAGACGCCGGACGCACCTGCCAAGCACGTTGGAACCACCTGCTCAACTCGCCTGAACCACCTGCCGGACATGCCAAAATCACCTGCCGACTATGCCAGAACCACTTGGCGAACACTCCGGAATCACCTGCCGGGCATGCAGGAACCACCTCTCAGACATGCCAGAACCCCGTGCCAATGACCCCGGAAGCACCAGCCGAGCACGCCGGAACCACCTGCTCGACTCGTCAGAACCACCTGCCGATCACGCAAAAATCACCTGCCGGCTACGCCACAACCAGTTGGTGAACACTTTGGAATCACCTGCCAGGCTTGCTGGAACCACCTGCCGGTCATGCCAAAATCACCTGCCAACTGCGCCAGAACCGCTTGGCGGACACTGCGGAAACACCTGTCGGGCCGGCTGGAACCACATCTCAGACGTGCCAGAAACGTGTTCATGACATGCTGGAACCACACCCCGAACAGACGGATACCACCTGCCAGAACCGCCTGAACCACCTGCCGAGCACGCCGGAGCCACCTGCTCGAATCGCCAGAAACACCTGCCGGACACGCCAAAATCACCTGCCGGGTATGCCAGAACCACCTGGCAGTCACTACGGAATCACCTGCCGCGCATGCCGGAACCACCTCTCAGACATGCCGGAAGCACGTGCCAGACACGCCGGAAACACCTATCGGACAGACCGGAACCACCTGCAAAGAACGCTGGAGCCACCTGTTCGATTCGCTGGAACCTCCTGCCGGACAGGCCAATATCAACTGCTGGCTATGCCAGAACCACCTGTTGGACAGTCCGGGATCACCTGCCAGCCATGGCGGAACCACCTCTCAGACGTACCAGAACCACCTGCCGGAGAAGCTGGAAACACGTCCTGGACAGACTGGAACCACGTGACGGCCATGCCTGAACCACCTGCCGAGCACGGCGGAACCACCTGCCGGACGCGCCAAAATCACCTGCGGGCTACGCCAGAACCACTTGGACGACTCTCCGAAATGACCTGCCGGGCAGGTTGGAACCACCTCTCAGACGTGCCAGAAGCACGTGGCGGACAGTCCGGAATCACCTGTTGGGCATACGCAACCACCTCTGACACGTACCAGAACCACGTGCCGTGCACGCCGGAACCACCTACCGGACAGACCGGAATCAACTTTTGGGCATGCCGGAACCCCCAGTCAGATGTGCCAGAAACACGTGCCGGAGACGCCGGAAGCACCTGCCGAGCACGTCGCAACCACCTGCTCAACTCGCCTGAACCACCTGCCGGACACGCCATAATCACCTGCCCGCTACACCAGCACCACTTCGGGGACAAGCTGGAATCACGTGAGGGGCATGCCGGCACAGCCTCTCAGACTGAACCTCGTGCCGGACACCACAGAACCACCTGCCGGACAGACCGGAACCACCTGCCGGACACGCCGGAACCACCGGCTCGACCCGCCGGAACGACCGCTGGACATGCAAACTCACCTGCCGCCTACGCCGGAAACACTTGGCGAACACTCCGGAAGCACCTGCTGGGCATGCCGGAACCACCTCTCAGATAAGCCAGAACCACGTGCCAATGACCCCGGAAGCACCTGCCGAGCACGCCGGAACCACCTGCTCGACTCGCCAGAACCCCCTGCCGGACACGCAGAAATCACCTGCCGGCTACGCCACAACCAGTTGGGGAACACTTCGGGATCACCTGCCGGGCTTGCTGGAACCACCTGCCGGTCATGCCAAAATCACCTGCCAACTACGCCAGTACCACTTGGCGGACACTGTGGAAACACCTGTCGGGCCTGCCGGAACCACATCTCAGACGTGCCAGAACCATGTGCATGAGATGCTGGAACCACACCCCGAACCGACGGAAAACACCTGCCAGACCCGTCTGAACAACCTGCCGAGCACCTACCTGACATGCCCAAATCACCAGCCGGGTATGCCAGAACCACTTGGCGGACACTCCGGAATCATCTGCCGGACATGCCGGAACCAGCTCTCAGACACACCAGAACCACGTGCCGGAGACGCCGGAAGCACCTGCCGAGCATGCCGGAGCCACCTGCTCGACTCGCCAGAAACACCAGCCGATCATTCAAAAATCACCTGCCGGCTACGCCACAACCATTTGGTGAACACTTTGGAATCACCTGCCAGGCTTGCTGGAACCACCTGCCGGTCATGCCAAAATCACCTGACAACTACGCCAGAACCGCTTGGCGGACACTGCGGAAACACCTGTCGGGCCGGCTGGAACCACATCTCAGACGTGCCAGAAACGTGTTCATGAGATGCCGGAACCACACCACGAACAGACGGATACCACCTGCCAGAACCGCCTGAACCACCTGACGAGCACGCCGGAACCACCTGCTCGACTCACCGGTACCACCTCCCTGACACGCCAAAATCACCTGCTGGGTATGCCAGAACCACTTGGCGGACACTCCGGAATCATCTGCCGGACATGCCGGAACCAGCTCTCAGACACACCAGAACCAAGTGCCGGAGACGCCGGAAGCACCTGCCGAGCATGCCGGAGCCACCTGCTCGACTCGCCAGAAACACCTGTCGGACACGCCAAAATCACCTGCCGGGTATTCCAGAACCACCTGGCGGACACTACAGAATCACCTGCCACGCATGCCGGAAGCACGTGCCAGACACGCCGGAAACACCTACTGGACAGACCGGAACCACCTGCCAAGAACGCCGGAGCCACCTGTTGGACTCGCTGGAACCACCTGCCGGACAGGCCAATATCAACTGCTGGCTATGCCAGAACCACCGTGGGGACAGTCCGGGATCACCTGCCAGCCATGGCGGAACCACCTCTCAGACGTACCAGAACCACCTGCCGGAGAAGCTGGAAACACGTCCTGGACAGACTGGAACCACGTGACGGCCATGCCTGAACCACCGGCCGAGCACGGCGGAACCACCTGCCGGACGCGCCAAAATCACCTGCGGGCTACGCCAGAACCACTTGGACTACTCTCCGAAATGACCTGCCGGGCATGTTGGAACCACCTCTCAGACGTGCCAGAAGCACGTGGCGGACAGTCCGGAATCACCTGTTGGGCATATGCAACCACCTGTGAGACGTACCAGAACCACGTGCCGTGCAGGCCGGAACCACCTACCGGACAGACCGTAATCAACTTTTGGGCATGCCGGAACCACCAGTCAGATGTGCCAGAAACACGTGCCGGAGACGCCGGAAGCACCTGCCGAGCACGTTGGAACCACCTGCTCAACTCCCCTGAACCACCTGCCGGACACGCCAAAATCATCTGCCCGCTACACCAGCACCACTTCGGGGACAAGCCGGAATCACGTGAGGGGCATGCCGGCACAGCCTCTCAGACTGAACCTCGTGCCGGACACCACAGAACCTCCTGCCGGACAGACCGCAACCACCTGCCGGACACGCCGGAACCACCGGCTCGACCCGCCGGAACGACCGCTGGACATGCAAACTCACCTGCCGGCTACGCCGGAAACACTTGGCGAACACTCCGGAATCACCTGCCGGGCATGCCGGAACCACCTCTCAGATATGCCAGAACCACGTGCCAATGACCCGGAAGCACCTGCCGAGCACGCCGGAACCACCTGCTGGACTCGCCAGACCACCTGCCGACACGCAAAATCACCTGCCGGCTACGCCACGACCCAGTTCGGGGACACTCGGAATCACCTGCCGGGCTTGCTGGAACCACCTGCCGGTCATGCCAAAATCACCTGCCAACTACGCCAGTACCACTTGGCGGACACTGTGGAAACACCTGTCGGGCCGGCCGGAACCACATCTCAGACGTGCCAGAACCATGTGCATGAGATGCTGGAACCACACCCCGAACAACGAGAACACCTGCCAGACCCGTCTGAACAACCTGCCGAGCACGCCGGAGCCACCTGCTCGACTCGCCGGAACCACCTACCTGACATGCCCGAATCACCAGCCGGGTATGCCAGAACCACTTGGCGGACACTCCGGAATCATCTGCCGGACATGCCGGAACCAGCTCTCAGACACACCAGAACCACGTGCCGGAGACGCCGGAAGCACCTGCCGAGCATGCCGAGCCACGTGCTCGACTCGCCAGAAACACCTGCCGCACGCCAAAATCACCTGCCCGGTACGCCAGAACCACCGGGCGGACACTCCGAAACCACCTGTCGCGCATGCCGGAACCACCTCTCGACGTGCGGAACACGTGCGCCGCCGAATCAGCCGACATTCGGACTGGCTATGCCAGAACCACCTGGGGGACGGCCGGGATCACCTGCCAGCCATGGCGGAACCACCTCTCAGACGTACCAGAACCACCTGCCGGAGAAGCTGGAAACACGTCCTGGACAGTCTGGAACCACCTGCCGGCCAAGCCTGACCACCTGCAGCACCAACGGAACAACCTGCCCAGACACGCCAAATCACCTGCGTGTTATGCGCAGCACCACTGAGGCAGCTCTCTGGGGTGGCCTGCCGGGCATGCCGGAACCACCTCTCAGACGTGCCAGAACCATGTGGCGGACAGTCCGAATCACCTGTTGGGCATCCGCAACCACCTCTGAGACGTCCCAGAACCACATGCCGTGCAGGC
>NW_027227956.1:0-62545 GCF_037783145.1 Equus przewalskii
GAACCACATGGACGACTCTCCGAAATGACCTGCCGGGCATGTTGGAACCACCTCTCAGACGTGCCAGAAGCACGTGGCGGACAGTCCGGAATCACCTGTTGGGCATAGGCAACCACCTCTGACACGTACCAGAACCACGTGCCGTGCACGCCGGAGCCACCTACCGGACAGACCGGAATCAACTTTTGGGCATGCCGGAACCACCAGTCAGCTGTGCCAGAAACACGTGCCGGAGACGCCGGAAGCACCTGCCGAGCACGTCGCAACCACCTGCTCAACTCGCCTGAACCACCTGCCGGACACGCCAAAATCACCTGCCCGCTACACCAGCACCACTTCGGGGACAAGCCGGAATCACGTGAGGGGCATGCCGGCACAGCCTCTCAGACTGAACCTCGTGCCGGACACCACAGAACCACCTGCCGGACAGACCGGAACCACCTGCCGGACACGCCGGAACCACCGGCTCGACCCGCCGGAACGACCGCTGGACATGCAAAATCACCTGCCGGCTACAGCGGAAACACTTGGCGAACACTCCGGAATCACCTGCCGGGCATGCCGGAACCACCTCTCAGATATGCCAGAACCACGTGCCAATGACCCCGGAAGCACCTGCCGAGCACGCCGGAAACACCTGCTCGACTCGCCAGAACCACCTGCCGGACACGCAGAAATCACCTGCTGGCTACGCCACAACCAGTTGGGGAACACTTCGGAATCACCTGCCGGGCTTGCTGGAACCACCTGCCGGTCATGCCAAAATCACCTGCCAACTACGCCAGTACCACTTGGCGGACACTGTGGAAACACCTGTCGGGCCGGCCGGAACCACATCTCAGACGTGCCAGAACCATGTGCATGAGATGCTGGAACCACACCACGAACAGACGGAAAACACCTGCCAGACGCGTCTGAACAACCTGACGAGCACGCCGGAGCCACCTGCTCGACTCGCCGGAACCACCTACCTGACATGCCAAAATCACCAGCCGGGTATGCCAGAACCACTTGGCGGACACTCCGGAATCATCTGCCGGACATGCCGGAACCAGCTCTCAGACACACCAGAACCAAGTGCCGGAGACGCCGGAAGCACCTGCCGAGCATGCCGGAGCCATATGCTCAACTCACCAGAAACACCTGCTGGACACGCCAAAATCACCTGCCGGATATGCCAGAACCACCAGGCGGACACTACGGAATCACCTGCCGCGCATGCCGGAACCACCTGCTCGACTCGCCAGAAACACCTGCCGGACACGCCAAAATCACCTGCAGGCTACGCCAGAACCACTTGGACGACTCTCCGAAATGACCTGCCGGGCATGTTGGAACCACCTCTCAGACGTGCCAGAAGCACGTGGCGGACAGTCCGGAATCACCTGTTGGGCATACGCAACCACCTCTGACACGTACCAGAACCACGTGCCGTGCACGCCGGAACCACCTACCGGACAGACCGGAATCAACTTTTGGGCATGCCGGAACCACCAGTCAGATGTGCCAGAAACACGTGCCGGAGACGCCGGAAGCACCTGCCGAGCACGTCGCAACCACCTGCTCAACTCGCCTGAACCACCTGCCGGACACGCCAAAATCACCTGCCCGCTACACCAGCACCACTTCGGGGACAAGCCGGAATCACGTGAGGGGCATGCCGGCACAGTCTCTCAGACTGAACCTCGTGCCGGACACCACAGGACCACCTGCCGGACAGACCGGAACCACCTGACGGACACGCCGGAACCACCGGCTCGACCCGCCGGAACGACCGCTGGACATGCAAAATCACCTGCCGGCTATGCCGGAAACACTTGGCGAACACTCCGGAATCACCTGCCGGGCATGCCGGAACCACCTCTCAGATATGCCAGAACCACGTGCCAATGACCCCAGAAGCACCTGCCGAGCACGCCGGAAACACCTGCTCGACTCGCCAGAACCACCTGCCGGACACGCAGAAATCACCTGCTGGCTACGCCACAACCAGTTGGGGAACACTTCGGAATCACCTGCCGGGCTTGCTGGAACCACCTGCCGGTCATGCCAAAATCACCTGCCAACTACGCCAGTACCACTTGGCGGACACTGTGGAAACACCTGTCGGGCCGGCCGGAACCACATCTCAGACGTGCCAGAACCATGTGCATGAGATGCTGGAACCACACCCCAAACAGACGGATACCACCTGCCAGAACCGCCTGAACCACCTGCTGAGCACGCCGGAGACACCTGCTCGACTCACCGGTACCACCTCCCTGACACGCCAAAATCACATGCTGGGTATGCCAGAACCACTTGGCGGACACGCCGGAATCACCTACCGGACAGACCGGAACCACCTGCCGAGCACGCCGGAGCCACCTGTTCGACTCGCTGGAACCACCTGCCGGACAGGCCAATATCAACTGCTGGCTATGCCAGAACCACCTGGGGGACGGTCCGGAATCGCCTGCCAGCCATGGCGGAACCACCTCTCAGACGTACCAGAACCACCTGCCGGAGAAGGTGGAAACACGTCCTGGACAGTCTGGAACCACCTGCCGGCCAAGCCTGAACCACCTGCCAAGCACAACGGAACAACCTGCCAGACACGCCAAAATCACCTGCGTGTTATGCCAGAACCACTTGGAGGACTCTCTGGGATGACCTGCCGGGCATGCCGGAACCACCTCTCAGACGTGCCAGAACCATGTGGCGGACAGTCCGGAATCACCTGTTGGGCATGCGCAACCACCTCTGAGACGTACCAGAACCACATGCCGTGCAGGCTGGAACCACCTACCGGACAGACCGGAATCACCTTTCGGGCATGCCGGAACCACCTGTCAGATGTGCCAGAAACACGTGCCGGAGACGCCGGAAGCACCTGCCAAGCACGTTGGAACCACCTGCTCAACTCGCCTGAACCACCTGCCGGACATGCCAAAATCACCTGCCGACTATGCCAGAACCACTTGGCGAACACTCCGGAATCACTTGCCGGGCATGCAGGAACCACCTCTCAGACATGCCAGAACCACGTGCCAATGACCCCGGAAGCACCAGCCGAGCACGCCGGAACCACCTGCTCGACTCGCCAGAACCACCTGCCGATCACGCAAAAATCACCTGCCGGCTATGCCACAACCAGTTGGTGAACACTTTGGAATCACCTGCCAGGCTTGCTGGAACCACCTGCCAGTCATGCCAAAATCACCTGCCAACTACGCCAGAACCGCTTGGCGGACACTGCGGAAACATCTGTCGGGCCGGCTGGAACCACATCTCAGACGTGCCAGAAACGTGTTCATGAGATGCTGGAACCACACCCCGAACAGACGGATACCACCTGCCAGAACCGCCTGAACCACCTGCTGAGCACGCCGGAACCACCTGCTCGACTCACCGGTACCACCTCCCTGACACGCCAAAATCACCTGCTGGGTATGCCAGAACCACTTGGCGGACACTCCGGAATCATCTGCCGGACATGCCGGAACCAGCTCTCAGACACACCAGAACCAAGTGCCGGAGACGCCGGAATCACCTGCCGAGAATGCCGGAGCCACCTGTTCGACTCGCCAGAAACACCTGCCGGACACGCCAAAATCACCTGCCGGGTATGCCAGAACCACCTGGCGGACACTACGGAATCACCTGCCGCGCATGCCGGAACCACCTCTCAGACGTGCCGGAAGCACGTGCCAGACACGCCGGAAACACCTACTGGACAGACCGGAATCACCTGCCAAGAACGCCAGAGCCACCTGTTCGACTCGCTGGAACCACCTGCCGGACAGGCCAATATCAACTGCTGGCTATGCCAGAACCACCTGGGGGATAGTCCGGTATCACCTGCCAGCCATGGCGGAACCATCTCTCAGATGTACCAGAACCACCTGCCGGAGAAGCTGGAAACACGTCCTGGACAGACTGGAACCACGTGACGGCCATGCCTGAACCACCTGCCGAGCACGGCGGAACCACCTGCCGGACACGCCAAAATCACCTGCGGGCTACGCCAGAACCACTTGGACGACTCTCCGAAATGACCTGCCGGGCATGTTGGAACCACCTCTCAGACGTGCCAGAAGCACGTGGCGGACAGTCCGGAATCACCTGTTGGACCTACGCAACCACCTCTGAGACGTACCAGAACCACGTGCCGTGCACGCTGGAGCCACCTACCGGACAGACCGGAATCAACTTTTGGGCATGCCGGAACCACCAGTCAGATGTGCCAGAAACACGTGCCGGAGACGCCGGAAGCACCTGCCGAGCACGTCGCAACCACCAGCTCAACTCGCCTGAACCACCTGCCGGACACGCCAAAATCACCTGCCCGCTATACCAGCACCACTTCGGGGACAAGCCGGAATCACGTGAGTGGCATGCCGGCACAGCCTCTCAGACTGAACCTCGTGCCGGACACCACAGAACCACCTGCCGGACAGACCGGAACCACCTGCCGGACACGCCGGAACCACCGGCTCGACCCGCCGGAACTACCGCTGGACATGCAAAATCACCTGCCGGCTACGCCGGAAACACTTGGCGAACACTCCGGAATCACCTGCCGGGCATGCCGGAACCACCTCTCAGATATGCCAGAACCACGTGCCAATGACCCTGGAAGCACCTGCCGAGCACGCCGGAACCACCTGCTCGACGCGCCAGAACCACCTGCCGGACACGCAGAAATCACCTGCCGGCTACGCCACAACCAGTTCGGGAACACTTTGGAAGCACCTGCCGGGCTTGCTGGAACCACCTGCCGGCCATGCCCAAATCACCTGCCAACTACGCCAGTACCACTTGGCGGACACTGTGGAAACATCTGTCGGGCCGGCCGGAACCACATCTCAGACGTGCCAGAACCATGTGCATGAGATGCTGGAACCACACCCCGAACAGACGGAAAACACCTGCCAGACCCGTCTGAACAACCTGCCGAGCACGCTGGAGCCACCTGCTCGACTCGCCGGAACCACCTACCTGACATGCCCAAATCACCAGCCGGGTATGCCAGAACCACTTGGCGGAAACTCCGGAATCATCTGCCGGACATGCTGGAACTAGCTCTCAGACACACCAGAACCACGTGCCGGAGACGCCGGAAGCACCTGCTGAGCACGTCGCAACCACCTGCTCAACTCGCCTGAACCACCTGCCGGACACGCCAAAATCACCTGCCTGCTACACCAGCACCACTTCGGGGACAAGCCGGAATCACGTGAGGGGCATGCCGGCACAGCCTCTCAGACTGAACCTCGTGCCTGACACCACAGAACCACCTGCCGGACAGACCGGAACCACCTGCCGGACACGCCGGAACCACCGGCTCGACCCGCCGGAACGACCGCTGGACATGCAAAATCACCTGCCGGCTACGCCAGAAACACTTGGCGAACACTCCGGAATCACCTGCCGGGCATGCCGGAACCACCTCTCAGATATGCCAGAACCACGTGCCAATGACCCCGGAAGCACCTGCCGAGCACGCCGGAACCACCTGCTCGACTCGCCAGAACCACCTGCCGGACACGCAGAAATCACCTGCCGGCTACGCCACAACCAGTAGGGGAACACTTCGGAATCACCTGCCGGGCTTGCTGGAACCACCTGCCGGTCATGCCAAAATCACCTGCCAACTACGCCAGTACCACTTGGCGGACACTGTGGAAACACCTGTCGGGCCGGCCGGAACCACATCTCAGACGTGCCAGAACCATGTGCATGAGATGCTGGAACCACACCCCGAACAGACGGAAAACACCTGCCAGACCCGTCTGAACAACCTGCCGAGCACGCCGGAGCCACCTGCTCGACTCGCCGGAACCACCTACCTGACAGGCCCAAATCACCAGCCGGGTATGCCAGAACCACTTGGCGGACACTCCGGAATCATCTGCCGGACATGCCGGAACCAGCTCTCAGACACACCAGAACCACGTGCCGGAGACGCCGGAAGCACCTGCCGAGAATGCCGGAGCCACCTGCTCGACTCGCCAGAAACACCTGCCGGACACGCTAAAATCACCTGCCGGGTATGCCAGAACCACCTGGCGGACACTATGGAATGACCTGCCGCGCATGCCGGAACCACCTCTCAGACGTGCCGGAAGCACGTGCCGGACACGCCGGAATCACCTACCGGACAGTCCGGAACCACCTGCCGAGCACGCCGGAGCCACCTGTTCGACTCGCTGGAACCACCTGCCGGACAGGCCAATATCAACTGCTGGCTATGCCAGAACCACCTGGGGGACGGTCCGGAATCATCTGGCAGCCATGGCGGAACCACCTCTCAGACGTACCAGAACCACCTGCCGGAGAAGCTGGAAACACGTCCTGGACAGTCTGGAACCACCTGCCGGCCAAGCCTGAACCACCTGCCAAGCACAACGGAACAACCTGCCAGACACGCCAAAATCACCTGCGTGTTATGCCAGAACCACTTGGAGGACTCTCTGGGATGACCTGCCGGGCATGCCGGAACCGCCTCTCAGACGTGCCAGAACCATGTGGCGGACAGTCCGGAATCACCTGTTGGGCATGCGCAACCACCTCTGAGACGTACCAGAACCACATGCCGTGCAGGCTGGAACCACCTACCGGACAGACCGGAATCACCTTTCGGGCATGCCGGAACCACCTGTCAGATGTGCCAGAAACACGTGCCGGAGACGCCGGAAGCACCTGCCAAGCACGTTGGAACCACCTGCTCAACTCGCCTGAACCACCTGCCGGACATGCCAAAATCACCTGCCGACTATGCCAGAACCACTTGGCGAACACTCCGGAATCACTTGCCGGGCATGCAGGAACCACCTCTCAGACATGCCAGAACCCCGAGCCAATGACCCCGGAAGCACAAGCCAAGCACGCCGGAACCACCTGCTCGACTCGCCAGAACCACCTGCCGATCACGCAAAAATCACCTGCCGGCTACGCCACAACCAGTTGGTGAACACTTTGGAATCACCTGCCAGGCTTGCTGGAACCACCTGCCAGTCATGCCAAAATCACCTGCCAACTACGCCAGAACCGCTTGGCGGACACTGCGGAAACACCTGTCGGGCCGGCTGGAACCACATCTCAGACGTGCCAGAAACGTGTTCATGAGATGCTGGAACCACACCCCGAACAGACGGATACCACCTGCCAGAACCGCCTGAACCACCTGCTGAGCACGCCGGAACCACCTGCTCGACTCACCGGTACCACCTCCCTGACACGCCAAAATCACCTGCTGGGTATGCCAGAACCACTTGGCGGACACTCCGGAATCATCTGCCGGACATGCCGGAACCAGCTCTCAGACACACCAGAACCAAGTCCCGGAGACGCCGGAAGCACCTGCCGAGCATGCCGGAGCCACCTGCTCGACTCGCCAGAAACACCTGCCGGACACGCCAAAATCACCTGCCGGGTATGCCAGAACCACCTGGCGGACACTACGGAATCACCTGCCGCGCATGCCGGAACCACCTCTCAGACGTGCCGGAAGCACGTGCCAGACACGCCGGAAACACCTACCGGACAGACCGGAACCACCTGCCAAGAACGCCGGAGCCACCTGTTCGACTCGCTGGAACCACCTGCCGGACAGGCCAATATCAACTGCTGGCTATGCCAGAACCACCTGGGGGACAGTCCGGGATCACCTGCCAGCCATGGCGGAACCACCTCTCAGACGTACCAGAACCACCTGCCGGAGAAGCTGGAAACACGTCCTGGACAGACTGGAACCACGTGACGGCCATGCCTGAACCACCTGCCGAGCACGGCGGAACCACCTGCCGGACACGCCAAAATCACCTGCGGGCTACGCCAGAACCACTTGGACGACTCTCCGAAATGACCTGCCGGGCATGTTGGAACCACCTCTCAGACGTGCCAGAAGCACGTGGCGGACAGTCCGGAATCACCTGTTGGGCATACGCAACCACCTCTGAGACGTACCAGAACCACGTGCCGTGCACGCCGGAACCACCTACCATGCACGCCGGAACCACCTACCAGACAGACCGGAATCAACTTTTGGGCATGCCGGAACCACCAGTCAGATGTGCCAGAAACACGTGCCGGAGACTCCGGAAGCACCTGCCGAGCACGTCGCAACCACCTGCTCAACTCGCCTTGACCACCTGCCGGACACGCCAAAATCACCTGCCCGCTACACCAGCAGCACTTCGGGGACAAGCCGGAATCACGTGAGGGGCATGCCGGCACAGCCTCTCAGACTGAACCTCGTGCCGGACACCACAGAACCACCTGCCGGACAGACAGGAACCACCTGCCGGACACGCCGGAAACACCGGCTCGACCCGCCGGAACGACCGCTGGACATGCAAAATCACCTGCCGGCTACGCCGGAAACACTTGGCGAACAGTCCGGAATCACCTGCCGGGCATGCCGGAACCACCTCTCAGATATGCCAGAACCACGTGCCAATGACCCCGGAAGCACCTGCCGAGCACGCCGGAAACACCTGCTCGACTCGCCAGAACCACCTGCCGGACACGCAAAAATCACCTGCCGGCTACGCCACAACCAGTTGGGGAACACTTCGGAATCACCTGCCGGGCTTGCTGGAACCACCTGCCGGTCATGCCAAAATCACCTGCCAACTACGCAAGTACCACTTGGCGGACACTGTGGAAACACCTGTCGGCCCGGCCGGAACCACATCTCAGACGTGCCAGAACCATGTGCATGAGATGCTGGAACCACACCCCGAACAGACGGAAAACACCTGCCAGACCCGTCTGAACAACCTACCGAGCTCGCCGGAGCCACCTGCTCGACTCGCCGGAACCACCTACCTGACATGCCAAAATCACCAGCCGGGTATGCCAGAACCACTTGGCGGACACTCCGGAATCAACTGCCGGACATGCCGGAACCAGCTCTCAGACACACCAGAACCACGTGCCGGAGACGCCGGAAGCACCTGCCGAGCATGCCGGAGCCACCTGCTCGACTCGCCAGAAACACCTGCCGGACACGCCAAAATCACCTGCCGGGTACGCCAGAACCACCTGGCGGAAACTCCGAAATCACCTGTCGCGCATGCCGGGACCACCTCTCAGACGTGCCAGAAGCACGTGCCGGAAACGCCGGAATCACCTACCGGACAGACCGGAACCACCTCCCGAGCACGCCGGAGCCACCTGTTCGACTCGCTGGAACCACCTGCCGGACAGGCCAATATCAACTGCTGGCTATGCCAGAACCACCTGGGGGACGGTCCGGAATCACCTGCCAGCCATGGCGGAACCACCTCTCAGACGTACCAGAACCACCTGCCGGAGAAGCTGGAAACACGTCCTGGACAGTCTGGAACCACCTGCCGGCCAAGCCTGAACCACCTGCCAAGCACAACGGAACAACCTGCCAGACACGCCAAAATCACCTGCGTGTTATGCCTGAACCACTTGGAGGACTCTCTGGGATGACCTGCCGGGCATGCCGGAACCACCTCTCAGACGTGCCAGAACCATGTGGCGGACAGTCCGGAATCACCTGTTGGGCATGCGCAACCACCTCTGAGACGTACCAGAACCACATGCCGTGCAGGCTGGAACCACCTACCGGACAGACCGGAATCACCTTTCGGGCATGCCGGAACCACCTGTCAGATGTGCCAGAAACACGTGCCGGAGACGCCGGAAGCACCTGCCAAGCACGTTGGAACCACCTGCTCAACTCGCCTGAACCACCTGTCGGACATGCCAAAATCACCTGCCGACTATGCCAGAACCACTTGGCGAACACTCCGGAATCACTTGCCGGGCATGCAGGAACCACCTCTCAGACATGCCAGAACCCCGTGCCAATGACCCCGGAAGCACCAGCCGAGCACGCCGGAACCACCTGCTCGACTCGCCAGAACCACCTGCCGATCACGCAAAAATCACCTGCCGGCTACGCCACAACCAGTTGGTGAACACTTTGGAATCACCTGCCAGGCTTGCTGGAACCACCTGCCGGTCATGCCAAAATCATCTGCCAACTACGCCAGAACCGCTTGGCGGACACTGCGGAAACACCTGTCGGGCCGGCTGGAACCACATCTCAGACGTGCCAGAAACGTGTTCATGAGATGCTGGAACCACACCCCGAACAGACGGATACCACCTGCCAGAACCGCCTGAACCACCTGCTGAGCACGCCGGAACCACCAGATCGACTCACCGGTACCACCTCCCTGACACGACAAAATCACCTGCTGGGTATGCCAGAACCACTTGGCGGACACTCCGGAATCATCTGCCGGACATGCCGGAACCACCTCTCAGACGTGCCGGAAGCACGTGCCAGACACGCCGGAAACACCTACCGGACAGACCGGAACCACCTGCCAAGAACGCCGGAGCCACCTGTTCGACTCGCTGGAACCACCTGCCGGACAGGCCAATATCAACTGCTGGCTATGCCAGAACCACCTGGGGGACAGTCCGGGATCACCTGCCAGCCATGGCGGAACCACCTCTCAGACGTACCAGAACCACCTGCCGGAGAAGCTGGAAACACGTCCTGGACAGACTGGAACCACGTGACGGCCATGCCTGAACCACCTGCCGAGCACGGCGGAACCACCTGCCGGACACGCCAAAATCACCTGCGGGCTACGCCAGAACCACTTGGACGACTCTCCGAAATGACCTGCCGGGCATGTGGGAACCACCTCTCAGACGTGCCAGAAGCACGTGGCGGACAGTCCGGAATCACCTGTTGGCCATACGCAACCACCTCTGACACGTACCAGAACCACGTGCCGTGCACGCCGGAACCACCTACCGGACAGACCGGAATCAACTTTTGGGCATGCCGGAACCACCAGTCAGATGTGCCAGAAACACGTGCCGGAGACGCCGGAAGCACCTGCCGAGCACGTCGCAACCACCTGCTCAACTCGCCTGAACCACCTGCCGGACACGCCAAAATCACCTGCCCGCTACAACAGCACCACTTCGGGGACAAGCCGGAATCACGTGAGGGGCATGCCGGCACAGCCTCTCAGACTGAACCTCGTGCCGGACACCACAGAACCACCTGCCGGACAGACCGGAACCACCTGCCGGACACGCCGGAACCACCGGCTCGACCCGCCGGAACGACCGCTGGACATGCAAAATCTCCTGCCGGCTACGCCGGAAACACTTGGCGAACACTCCGGAATCACCTGCCGGGCATGACGGAACCACCTCTCAGATATGCCAGAACCACGTGCCAATGACCCCGGAAGCACCTGCCGAGCACGCCGGAACCACCTGCTCGACTCGCCAGAACCACCTGCCGGACACGCCAAAATCACCTGCGGGCTACGCCAGAACCACTTGGGCGACTGTCCGAAATGACCTGCCGGGCATGTTGGAACCACCTCTCAGACGTGCCAGAAGCACGTGGCGGACAGTCCGGAATCACCTGTTGGCCATACGCAACCACCTCTGAGACGTACCAGAACCACGTGCCGTGCACGCCGGAACCACCTACCGGACAGACCGGAATCAACTTTTGGGCATGCCGGAACCACCAGTCAGATGTGCCAGAAACACGTGCCGGAGACGCCAGAAGCACCTGCCGAGCACGTCGCAACCACCTGCTCAACTCGCCTGAACCACCTGCCGGACACGCCAAAATCACCTGCCCGCTACACCAGCACCACTTTGGGGACAAGCCGGAATCACGTGAGGGGCATGCCGGCACAGCCTCTCAGACTGAACCTCGTGCCGGACACCACAGAACCACCTGCCGGACAGACCGGAACCACCTGCCGGACACGCCGGAACCACCGGCTCGACCCGCCGGAACGACCGCTGGACATGCAAAATCACCTGCCGGCTACGCCGGAAACACTTGGCGAACACTCCGGAATCACCTGCCGGGCATGCCGGAACCACCTCTCAGATATGCCAGAACCACGTGCCAATGACCCCGGAAGCACCTGCCGAGCACGCCGGAACCACCTGCTCGACTCGCCAGAACCACCTGCCGGACATGCCAAAATCACCTGCGGGCTACGCCAGAACCACTTGGACGACTCTCCGAAATGACCTGCCGGGCATGTTGGAACCACCTCTCAGACGTGCCAGAAGCACGTGGCGGACAGTCCGGAATCACCTGTTGGGCATACGCAACCACCTCTGAGACGTACCAGAACCACGTGCCGTGCACGCCGGAACCACCTACCGGACAGACCGGAATCAACTTTTGGGCATGCCGGAACCACCTCTCAGATATGCCAGAACCACGTGCCAATGACCCCGGAAGCACCTGCCGAGCACGCCGGAACCACCTGCTCGACTCGCCAGAACCACCTGCCGGACACGCAAAAGTCACCTGCCGGCTACGCCACAACCAGTTGGGGAACACTTCGGAATCACCTGCCGGGCTTGCTGGAACCACCTGCCGGTCATGCCCAAATCACCTGCCAACTACGCCAGTACCACTTGGCGGACACTGTGGAAACACCTGTCGGGCCGGCCGGAACCACATCTCAGACGTGCCAGAACCATGTGCATGAGATGCTGGAACCACACCCCGAACAGACGGAAAACACCTGCCAGACCCGTCTGAACAACCTGCCGAGCACGCCGGCGCCACCTGCTCGACTCGCCGGAACCACCTACCTGACATGCCCAAATCACCAGCCGGGTATGCCAGAACCACTTGGCGGACACTCCGGAATCATCTGCCGGACATGCCGGAACCAGCTCTCAGACACACCAGAACCACGTGCCGGAGACGCCGGAAGCACCTGCCGAGCATGCCGGAGCCACCTGCTCGACTCGCCAGAAACACCTGCCGGACACGCCAAAATCACATGCCGGGTATGCCAGAACCACCTGGCGGACACTACGGAATCACCTGCCGCGCATGCCGGAACCACCTCTCAGACGTGCCGGAAGCACGTGCCGGACACGCCGGAAACACCTACCGGACAGACCGGAACCACCTGCCAAGAACGCCGGAGCCACCTGTTCGACTCGCTGGAACCACCTGCCGGACAGGCCAATATCAACTGCTGGCTATGCCAGAACCACCTGGGGGACGGTCCGGAATCACCTGCCAGCCATGGCGGAACCACCTCTCAGACGTACCAGAACCACCTGTCGGAGAAGCTGGAAACACGTCCTGGACAGTCTGGAACCACCTGCCAGCCAAGCCTGAACCACCTGCCAAGCACAACGGAACAACCTGCCAGACACGCCAAAATCACCTACGTGTTATGCCAGAACCACTTGGAGGACTCTCTGGGATGACCTGCCGGGCATGCCGGAACCGCCTCTCAGACGTGCCAGAACCATGTGGCGGACAGTCCGGAATCACCTGTTGGGCATGCGCAACCACCTCTGAGACGTACCAGAACCACATGCCGTGCAGGCTGGAACCACCTACCGGACAGACCGGAATCACCTTTCGGGCATGCCGGAACCACCTGTCAGATGTGCCAGAAACACGTGCCGGAGACGCCGGAAGCACCTGCCAAGCACGTTGGAACCACCTGCTCAACTCGCCTGAACCACCTGCCGGACATGCCAAAATCACCTGCCGACTATGCCAGAACCACTTGGCGAACACTCCGGAATCACTTGCCGGGCATGCAGGAACCACCTCTCAGACATGCCAGAACCCCGTGCCAATGACCCGGGAAGCACCAGCCGAGCACGCCGGAACCACCTGCTCGACTCGCCAGAACCACCTGCCGATCACGCAAAAATCACCTGCCGGCTACGCCACAACCAGTTGGTGAACACTTTGGAATCACCTGCCAGGCTTGCTGGAACCACCTGCCAGTCATGCCAAAATCACCTGCCAAATACGCCAGAACCGCTTGGCGGACACTGCGGAAACACCTGTCGGGCCGGCTGGAACCACATCTCAGACGTGCCAGAAACGTGTTCATGAGATGCTGGAACCACACCCCGAACAGACGGAAAACACCTGCCAGAACCGCCTGAACCACCTGCTGAGCACGCCGGAACCACCTGCTCGACTCACCGGTACCACCTCCCTGACACGCCAAAATCACCTGCTGGGTATGCCAGAACCACTTGGCGGACACTCCGGAATCATCTGCCGGACATGCCGGAACCAGCTCTCAGACACACCAGAACCACGTGCCGGAGACGCCGGAAGCACCTGCCGAGCATGCCGGAGCCACCTGCTCGACTCGCCAGAAACACCTGCCGGACACGCCAAAATCACCTGCCGGGTATGCCAGAACCACCTGGCGGACACTACGGAATCACCTGCCGCGCATGCCGGAACCACCTCTCAGACGTGCCGGAAGCACGTGCCGGACACGCCGGAAACACCTACCGGACAGACCGGAACCACCTGCCAAGAACGCCGGAGCCACCTGTTCGCTTCGCTGGAACCACCTGCCGGACAGGCCAATATCAACTGCTGGCTATGCCAGAACCACCTGGGGGACAGTCCGGGATCACCTGCCAGCCATGGCGGAACCACCTCTCAGACGTACCAGAACCACCTGCCGGAGAAGCTGGAAACACGTCCTGGACAGACTGGAACCACGTGACGGCCATGCCTGAACCACCTGCCGAGCACGGCGGAACCACCTGCCGGACACGCCAAAATCACCTGCGGGCTACGCCAGAACCACTTGGACGACTCTCCGAAATGACCTGCCGGGCATGTTGGAACCACCTCTCAGACGTTCCAGAAGCACGTGGCGGACAGTCCGGAATCACCTGTTGGCCATACGCAACCACCTCTGACACGTACCAGAACCACGTGCCGTGCACGCCGGAACCACCTACCGGACAGACCGGAATCAACTTTTGGGCATGCCGGAACCACCAGTCAGATGTGCCAGAAACACGTGCCGGAGACGCCGGAAGCACCTGCCGAGCACGTCGCAACCACCTGCTCAACTCGCCTGAACCACCTGCCGGACACGCCAAAATCACCTGCCCGCTACACCAGCACCACTTCGGGGACAAGCCGGAATCACGTGAGGGGCATGCCGGCACAGCCTCTCAGACTGAACCTCGTGCCGGACACCACAGAACCACCTGCCGGACAGACCGGAACCACCTGCCGGACACGCCGGAACCACCGGCTCGACCCGCCGGAACGACCGCTGGACATGCAAAATCACCTGCCGGCTACGCCGGAAACACTTGGCGAACACTCCGGAATCACCTGCCGGGCATGCCGGAACCACCTCTCAGATATGCCAGAACCACGTGCCAATGACCCCGGAAGCACCTGCCGAGCACGCCGGAACCACCTGCTCGACTCGCCAGAACTACCTGCCGGACACGCAAAAATCACCTGCCGGCTACGCCACAACCAGTTGGGGAACACTTCGGAATCACCTGCCGGGCTTGCTGGAACCACCTGCCGGTCATGCCAAAATCACCTGCCAACTACGCCAGTACCACTTGGCGGACACTGTGGAAACACCTGTCGGGCCGGCCGGAACCACATCTCAGACGTGCCAGAACCATGTGCATGAGATGCTGGAACCACACCCCGAACAGATGGAAAACACCTGCCAGACCCGTCTGAACAACCTGCCGAGCACGCCGGAGCCACCTGCTCGACTCGCCGGAACCACCTACCTGACATGCCCAAATCACCAGCCGGGTATGCCAGAACCACTTGGCGGACACTCCGGAATCATCTGCCGGACATGCCGGAACCAGCTCTCAGACACACCAGAACCACGTGCCGGAGACGCCGAAAGCACCTGCCGAGCATGCCGGAGCCACCTGCTCGACTCGCCAGAAACACCTGCCGGACACGCCAAAATCACCTGCCGGGTACGCCAGAACCACCTGGCGGACACTCCGAAATCACCTGTCGCGCATGCCGGAACCACCTCTCAGACGTGCCGGAAGCACGTGCCGGACACGCCGGAATCACCTACCGGACAGACCGGAACCACCTGCCGAGCACGCCGGAGCCACCTGTTCGACTCCCTGGAAGCACCTGCCGGACAGGCCAATATCAACTGCTGGCTATGCCAGAACCACCTGGGCGACGGTCCGGAATCGCCTGCCAGCCATGGCGGAACCACCTCTCAGACGGACCAGAACCACCTGCCGGAGAAGCTGGAAACACGTCCTGGACAGTCTGGAACCACCTGCCGGCCAAGCCTGAACCACCTGCCAAGCACAACGGAACAACCTGCCAGACACGCCAAAATCACCTGCGTGTTATGCCAGAACCACTTGGAGGACTCTCTGGGATGACCTGCTGGGCATGCCGGAACCACCTCTCAGACGTGCCAGAACCATGTGGCGGACAGTCCGGAATCACCTGTTGGGCATGCGCAACCACCTCTGAGACGTACCAGAACCACACGCCGTGCAGGCTGGAACCACCTACCGGACAGACCGGAATCACATTTCGGGCATGCCGGAACCACCTGTCAGATGTGCCAGAAACACGTGCCGGAGACGCCGGATGCACCTGCCAAGCACGTTGGAAGGACCTGCTCAACTCGCCTGAACCACCTGCCGGACATGCCAAAATCACCTGCCGACTATGCCAGAACCACTTGGCGAACACTCCGGAATCACTTGCCGGGCATGCAGGAACCACCTCTCAGACATGCCAGAACCCCGTGCCAATGACCCCGGAAGCACCAGCCGAGCACGCCGGAACCACCTGCTCGACTCGCCAGAACCACCTGCCGATCACGCAAAAATCACCTGCCGGCTACGCCACAACCAGTTGGTGAACACTTTCCAACCACCTGCCAGGCTTGCTGGAACCACCTGCCAGTCATGCCAAAATCACCTGCCAAATACGCCAGAACCGCTTGGCGGACACTGCGGAAACACCTGTCGGGCCGGCTGGAAACACATCTCGGACGTGCCAGAAACGTGTTCATGAGATGCTGGAACCACACCCCGAACAGACGGATACCACCTGCCAGAACCGCCTGAACCACCTGCTGAGCACGCCGGAACCACCTGCTCGACTCACCGGTACCACCTCCCTGACACGCCAAAATCACCTGCTGGGTATGCCAGAACCACTTGGCGGACACTCCGGAATCATCTGCCGGACATGCCGGAACCAGCTCTCAGACACACCAGAACCAAGTGCCGGAGACGCCGGAAGCACCTGCCGAGCATGCCGGAGCCACCTGCTCGACTCGCCAGAAACACCTGCCGGACACGCCAAAATCACCTGCCGGGTATGCCAGAACCACCTGGCGGACACTCCGGAATCACCTGCCGCGCATGCCGGAACCACCTCTCAGACGTGCCGGAAGCACGTGCCAGACACGCCGGAAACACCTACCGGACAGACCGGAACCACCTGCCAAGAACGCCGGAGCCACCTGTTCGACTCGCTGGAACCACCTGCCGGACAGGCCAATATCAACTGCTGGCTATGCCAGAACCACCTGGGGGACAGTCCGGGATCACCTGCCAGCCATGGCGGAACCACCTCTCAGACGTACCAGAACCACCTGCCGGAGAAGCTGGAAACACGTCCTGGACAGACTGGAACCACGTGACGGCCATGCCTGAACCACCTGCCGAGCACGGCGGAACCACCTGCCGGACACGCCAAAATCACCTGCGGGCTACGCCAGAACCACTTGGACGACTCTCCGAAATGACCTGCCGGGCATGTTGGAACCACCTCTCAGACGTGCCAGAAGCACGTGGCGGACAGTCCGGAATCACCTGTTGGGCATACGCAACCACCTCTGAGACGTACCAGAGCCACGTGCCGTGCACGCCGGAACCACCTACCGGACAGACCGGAATCAACTTTTGGGCATGCCGGAACCACCAGTCAGATGTGCCAGAAACACGTGCCAGAGACGCCGGAAGCACCTGCCGAGCACGTCGCAACCACCTGCTCAACTCGCCTGAACCACCTGCCGGACACGCCAAAATCACCTGCCCGCTACAACAGCACCACTTCGGGGACAAGCCGGAATCATGTGAGGGGCATGCCGGCACAGCCTCTCAGACTGAACCTCGTGCCGGACACCACAGAACCACCTGCCGGACAGACCGGAACCACCTGCCGGACACGCCGGAACCACCGGCTCGACCCGCCGGAACGACCGCTGGACATGCAAAATCACCTGCCGGCTACGCCGGAAACACTTGGCGAACACTCCGGAATCACCTGCCGCGCATGGCGGAACCACCTCTCAGACGTGCCGGAAGCACGTGCCGGACACGCCGGAATCACCTACCGGACAGACCGGAACCACCTGCCGAGCACGCTGGAGCCACCTGTTCGACTCGCTGGAACCACCTGCCGGACAGGCCAATATCAACTGCTGGCTATGCCAGAACCCCCTGGGGGACGGTCCGGAATCACCTGCCAGCCATGGCGGAACCACCTCTCAGACGTACCAGAACCACCTGCCGGAGAAGCTGGAAACACGTCCTGGACAGTCTGGAACCACCTGCCGGCCAAGAGTGAACCACCTGCCAAGCACAACGGAACAACCTGCCAGACACGCCAAAATCACCTGCGTGTTATGCCAGAACCACTTGGAGGACTCTCTGGGATGACCTCCCGGGCATGCCGGCACAGCCTCTCAGACTGAACCTCGTGCCGGACACCACAGAACCACCTGCCGGACAGACCGGAACCACCTGCCGACACGCCGGAAACACCGGCTCGACCCGCCGGAATGACCGCTGGACATGCAAAATCACCTGCCGGCTATGCCGGAAACACTTGGCGAACACTCCGGAATCACCTGCCGGGCATGCCGGAACCACCTCTCAGACGTGCCAGAACCATGTGGCGGACAGTCCGGAATCACCTGTTGGGCATGCGCAACCACCTCTGAGACGTACCAGAACCACATGCCGTGCAGGCTGGAACCACCTACCGGACAGACCGGAATCACCTTTCGGGCATGCCGGAACCACCTCTCAGATGTGCCAGAAACATGTGCCGGAGACGCCGGAAGCACCTGCCAAGCACGTTGGAACCACCTGCTCAACTCGCCTGAACCACCTGCCGGACATGCCAAAATCACCTGCCGACTATGCCAGAACCACTTGGCGAACACTCCGGAATCACTTGCCGGGCATGCAGGAACCACCTCTCACACATGCCAGAACCCCGTGCCAATGACCCCGGAAGCACCAGCCGAGCACGCCGGAACCACCGGCTCGACCCGCCGGAACGACCGCTGGACATGCAAAATCACCTGCCGGCTACGCCGGAAACACTTGGCGAACACTCCGGAATCACCTGCCGGGCATGCCGGAACCACCTCTCAGATATGCCAGAACCACGTGCCAATGACCCCGGAAGCACCTGCCGAGCACGCCGGAACCACCTGCTCGACTCGCCAGAACCACCTGCCGGACACGCAAAAATCACCTGCCGGCTACGCCACAACCAGTTGGGGAACACTTCGGAATCACCTGCCGGGCTTGCTGGAACCACCTGCCGGTCATGCCAAAATCACCTGCCAACTACGCCAGTACCACTTGGCGGACACTGTGGAAACACCTGTCGGGCCGGCCGGAACCACATCTCAGACGTGCCAGAACCATGTGCATGAGATGCTGGAACCACACCCCGAACAGACGGAAAACACCTGCCAGACCCGTCTGAACAACCTGCCGAGCACGCCGGAGCCACCTACCTGACATGCCCAAATCACCAGCCGGGTATGCCAGAACCACTTGGCGGACACTCCGGAATCATCGGCCGGACATGCCGGAACCAGCTCTCAGACACACCAGAACCACGTGCCGGAGACGCCGGTAGCACCTGCCGAGCATGCCGGAGCCACCTGCTCGACTCGCCAGAAACACCTGCCGGACACGCCAAAATCACCTGCCGGGTACGCCAGAACCACCTGGCGGACACTCCGAAACCACCTGTCGCGCATGCCGGAACCACCTCTCAGACGTGCAGGAAGCACGTGCCGGAAACGCCGGAATGACCTACCGGACAGACCGGAACCACCTGCCGAGCACGCCGGAGCCACCTGTTCGACTCTCTGGAACCACCTGCCGGACAGGCCAATATCAACTGCTGGCTATGCCAGAACCACCTGGGGGACGGTCCGGAATCACCTGCCAGCCATGGCGGAACCACCTCTCAGACGTACCAGAACCACCTGCCGGAGAAGCTGGAAACACGTCCTGGACAGTCTGGAACCACCTGCCGGCCAAGCCTGAACCACCTGCCAAGCACAACGGAACAACCTGCCTGACACGCCAAAATCACCTGCGTGTTATGCCAGAACCACTTGGAGGACTCTCTGGGATGACCTGCCGGGCATGCCGGAACCACCTCTCAGACGTGCCAGAACCATGTGGCGGACAGTCCGGAATCACCTGTTGGGCATGCGCAACCACCTCTGAGACGTACCAGAACCACATGCCGTGCCGGCTGGAACCACCTACCGGACAGACCGGAATCACCTTTCGGGCATGCCGGAACCACCTGTCTGATGTGCCAGAAACACGTGCCGGAGACGCCGGAAGCACCTGCCAAGCACGTTGGAACCACCTGCTCAACTCGCCTGAACCACCTGCCGGACATGCCAAAATCACCTGCCGACTATGCCAGAACCACTTGGCGAACACTCCGGAATCACTTGCCGGGCATGCAGGAACCACCTCTCAGACATGCCAGAACCCCGTGCCAATGACCCCGGAAGCACCAGCCGAGCACGCCGGAACCACCTGCTCGACTCGCCAGAACCACCTGCCGATCACGCAAAAATCACCTGCCGGCTACGCCACAACCAGTTGGTGAACACTTTGGAATCACCTGCCAGGCTTGCTGGAACCACCTGCCAGTCATGCCAAAATCACCTGCCAACTACGCCAGAACCGCTTGGCGGACACTGCGGAAACACCTGTCGGGTCGGCTGGAACCACATCTCAGACTTGCCAGAAACGTGTTCATGAGATGCTGGAACCACACCCCGAACAGACGGATACCACCTGCCAGAACCGCCTGAACCACCTGCTGAGCATGCCGGAACCACCTGCTCGACTCACCGGTACCACCTCCCTGACACGCCAAAATCACCTGCTGGGTATGCCAGAACCACTTGGCGGACACTCCGGAATCATCTGCCGGACATGCCGGAACCAGCTCTCAGACACACCAGAACCAAGTGCCGGAGACGCCGGAAGCACCTGCCGAGCATGCCGGAGCCACCTGCTCGACTCGCCAGAAACACCTGCCGGACACGCCAAAATCACCTGCCGGGTATGCCAGAACCACCTGGCGGACACTCCGGAATCACCTGCCGCGCATGCCGGAACCACCTCTCAGACGTGCCGGAAGCACGTGCCGGACACGCCGGAAACACCTACCGGACAGACCGGAACCACCTGCCAAGAACGCCGGAGCCACCTGTTCGACTCGCTGGAACCACCTGCCGGACAGGCCAATATCAACTGCTGGCTATGCCAGAACCACCTGGGGGACAGTCCGGGATCACCTGCCAGCCATGGCGGAACCACCTCTCAGACGTACCAGAACCACCTGCCGGAGAAGCTGGAAACACGTCCTGGACAGACTGGAACCACGTGACGGCCATGCCTGAACCACCTGCCGAGCACGGCGGAACCACCTGCGGGCTACGCCAGAACCACTTGGACGACTCTCCGAAATGACCTGCCGGGCATGTTGGAACCACCTCTCAGACGTGCCAGAAGCACGTGGCGGACAGTCCGGAATCACCTGTTGGGCATACGCAACCACCTCTGACACGTACCAGAACCACGTGCCGTGCACGCCGGAACCACCTACCGGACAGACCGGAATCAACTTTTGGGCATGCCGGAACCACCAGTCAGATGTGCCAGAAACACGTGCCGGAGACGCCGGAAGCACCTGCCGAGCACGTCGCAACCACCTGCTCAACTCGCCTGAACCACCTGCCGGACACGCCAAAATCACCTGCCCGCTACACCAGCACCACTTCGGGGACAAGCCGGAATCATGTGAGGGGCATGCCGGCACAGTCTCTCAGACTGAACCTCGTGCCGGACACCACAGAACCACCTGCCGGACAGACCGGAACCACCTGCCGGACACGCCGGAACCACCGGCTCGACCCGCCGGAACGACCGCTGGACATGCAAAACCACCTGCCGGCTACGCCGGAAACACTTGGCGAACACTCCGGAATCACCTGCCGGGCATGCCGGAACCACCTCTCAGATATGCCAGAACCACGTGCCAATGACCCCGGAAGCACCTGCCAAGCACGCCGGAACCACCTGGTCGACTCGCCAGAACCACCTGCCGGACACGCAAAAATCACCTGCCGGCTACGCCACAACCAGTTGGGGAACACTTCGGAATCACCTGCCGGGCTTGCTGGAACCACATGCCGGTCATGCCAAAATCACCTGCCAACTACGCCAGTACCACTTGGTGGACACTGTGGAAACACATGTAGGGCCGGCCTGAACCACATCTCAGACGTGCCAGAACCATGTGCATGAGATGCTGGAACCACACCCCGAACAGAAGGAAACACCTGCCAGACCCGTCTGAACAACCTGCCGAGCACGCCGGAGCCACCTGCACGACTCGCCGGAACCACCTACCTGACATGCCCAAATCACCAGCCGGGTATGCCAGAACCACTTGGCGGACACTCCGGAATCATCTGCCGGACATGCCGGAACCAGCACTCAGACACACCAGAACCACGTGCCGGAGACGCCGGAAGCACCTGCCGAGCATGCCGGAGCCACCTGCTCGACTCGCCAGAAACACCTGCCGGACACGCCAAAATCACCTGCCGGGTACGCCAGAACCACCTGGCGGACACTCCGAAACCACCTGTCGCGCATGCCGCAACCACCTCTCAGACGTGCAGGGAGCACGTGCCGGACACGCCGGAATAACGTACCGCACAGACCGGAACCACCTGCCGAGCACGCCGGAGCCACCTGTTCGACTCGCTGGAACCACCTGCCGGACAGGCCAATATTAACTGCTGGCTATGCCAGAACCACCTGGGGGACGGTCTGGAATCACCTGCCACCCATGGCGGAACCACCTCTCAGACGTACCAGAACCACCTGCCAGAGAAGCTGGAAACACGTCCTGGACAGTCTGGAACCACCTGCCGGCCAAGCCTGAACCACCTGCCAAGCACAACGGAACAACCTGCCAGACACGCCAAAATCACCTGCGTGTTATGCCAGAACCACTTGGAGGACTCTCTGGGATGACCTGCCGGGCATGCCGGAACCACCTGCTCGACTCGCCAGAAACACCTGCCGGACACGCCAAAATCACCTGCGGGCTACGCCAGAACCACTTGGACGACTCTCCGAAATGACCTGCCGGGCATGTTGGAACCACCTCTCAGACGTGCCAGAAGCACGTGGCGGACAGTCCGGAATCACCTGTTGGGCATACGCAACCACCTCTGACACGTATCAGAACCACGTGCCGTGCACGCCGGAACCACCTACCGGACAGACCGGAATCAACTTTTGGGCATGCCGGAACCACCAGTCAGATGTGCCAGAAACACGTGCCGGAGACGCCGGAAGCACCTGCCGAAGACGTCGCAACCACCTGCTCAACTCGCCTGAACCACCTGCCGGACACGCCAAAATCACCTGCCCGCTACACCAGCACCACTTCGGGGACAAGCCGGAATCACGTGAGGGGCATGCCGGCACAGTCTCTCAGACTGAACCTCGTGCCGGACACCACAGGACCACCTGCCGGACAGACCGGAACCACCTGCCGGACGCGCCGGAACCACCGGCTCGACCCGCCGGAACGACCGCTGGACATGCAAAATCACCTGCCGGCTACGCCGGAAACACTTGGCGAACACTCCGGAATCACCTGCCGGGCATGCCGGAACCACCTCTCAGATATGCCAGAACCACGTGCCAATGACCCCGGAAGCACCTGCCGAGCACGCCGGAACCACCTGCTCGACTCGCCAGAAGCACCTGCCGGACACGCAAAAATCACCTGCCGGCTACGCCACAACCAGTTGGGGAACACATCGGAATCACCTGCCGGGCTTGCTGGAACCACCTGCCGGTCATGCCAAAATCACCTGCCAACTACGCCAGTACCAATTGGCGGACACTGTGGAAACACCTGTCGGGCCGGCCGGAACCACATCTCAGATGTGCCAGAACCATGTGCATGAGATGCTGGAACCACACCCCGAAGAGACGGAAAACACCTGCCAGACCCATCTGAACAACCTGCCGAGCACGCCGGAGCCACCTGCTCGACTCGCCGGAACCACCTACCTGACATGCCAAAATCACCAGCCGGGTATGCCAGAACCACTTGGCGGACACTCCGGAATCATCTGCCGGACATGCCGGAACCAGCTCTCAGACACACCAGAACCACGTGCCGGAGACGCCGGAAGCACCTGCCGAGCATGCCGGAGCCACCTGCTCGACTCGCCAGAAACACCTGCCGGACACGCCAAAATCACCTGCCGGGTACGCCAGAACCACCTGGCGGACACTCCGAAATCACCTGTCGCGCATGCCGGAACCACCTCTCAGACGTGCCGGAAGCGCGTGCCGGACACGCCGGAATCACCTACCGGTCAGACCGGAACCACCTGCCGAGCACGCCGGAGCCACCTGTTCGACTCGCTGGAACCACCTGCCGGACAGGCCAATATCAACTGCTGGCTATGCCAGAACCACCTGGGCGATGGTCCGGAATCGCCTGCCAGTCATGGCGGAACCACCTCTCAGACGTACCAGAACCACCTGCCGGAGAAGCTGGAAACACGTCCTGGACAGACTGGAACCACGTGACGGCCATGCCTGAACCACCTGCCGAGCACGGCGGAACCACCTGCCGGACAGGCCAAAATCACCTGCGGGCTACGCCAGAACCACTTGGACGACTCTCCGAAATGACGTGCCGGGCATGTGGGAACCACCTCTCAGACGTGCCAGAAGCACGTGGCGGACAGTCCGGAATCACCTGTTGGGCATACGCAACCACTTCTGAGACGTACCAGAACCACGTGCCGTGCACGCCGGAGCCACCTACCGGACAGACCGGAATCAACTTTTGGGCATGCCGGAACCACCAGTCAGATGTGCCAGAAACACGTGCCGGAGACGCCGGAAGCACCTGCCGAGCACGTCGCAACCACCTGCTCAACTCGCCTGAACCACCTGCCGGACATGCCAAAATCACCTGCCGACTATGCCAGAACCACTTGGCGAACACTCCGGAATCACTTGCCGGGCATGCAGGAACCACCTCTCAGACATGCCAGAACCCCGTGCCAATGACCCCGGAAGCACCAGCCGAGCACGCCGGAACCACGTGCTCGACTCGCCAGAACCACCTGCCGATCACGCAAAAATCACCTGCCGGCTATGCCACAACCAGTTGGTGAACACTTTGGAATCACCTGCCAGGCTTGCTGGAACCACCTGCCAGTCATGCCAAAATCACCTGCCAACTACGCCAGAACCGCTTGGCGGACACTGCGGAAACACCTGTCGGGCCGGCCGGAACCACATCTCAGACGTGCCAGAAACGTGTTCATGAGATGCTGGAACCACACCCCGAACAGACGGATACCACCTGCCAGAACCGCCTGAACCACCTGCTGAGCACGCCGGAACCACCTGCTCGACTCACCGGTACCACCTCCCTGACACGCCAAAATCACCTGCTGGGTATGCCAGAACCACTTGGCGGACACTCCGGAATCATCTGCCGGACATGCCGGAACCAGCTCTCAGACACACCAGAACCAAGTGCCGGAGACGCCGGAAGCACGTGCCGAGCATGCCGGAGCCACCTGCTCGACTAGCCATAAACACCTGCCGGACACGCCAAAATCACCTGCCGGGTATGCCAGAACCACCTGGCGGACACTACGGAATCACCTGCCGCGCATGCCGGAACCACCTCTCAGACGTGCCGGAAGCACGTGCCAGACACGCCGGAAACACCTACCGGAAAGACCGGAACCACCTGCCAAGAACGCCGGAGCCACCTGTTCGACTCGCTGGAACCACCTGCCGGACAGGCCAATATCAACTGCTGGCTATGCCAGAACCACCTGGGGGACGGTCCGGGATCACCTGCCAGCCGTGGCGGAACCACCTCTCAGGCGTACCAGAACCACCTGCCGGAGAAGCTGGAAACACGTCCTGGACAGACTGGAACCACGTGACGGCCATGCCTGAACCACCTGCCGAGCACGGCGGAACCACCTGCCGGACACGCCAAAATCACCTGCCGGCTACGCCAGAACCACATGGACGACTCTCCGAAATGACCTGCCGGGCATGTTGGAACCACCTCTCAGACGTGCCAGAAGCACGTGGCGGACAGTCCGGAATCACCTGTTGGGCATAGGCAACCACCTCTGACACGTACCAGAACCACATGCCGTGCACGCCGGAGCCACCTACCGGACAGACCGGAATCAACTTTTGGGCATGCCGGAGCCACCAGTCAGCTGTGCCAGAAACACGTGCCGGAGACGCCGGAAGCACCTGCCGAGCACGTCGCAACCACCTGCTCAACTCGCCTGAACCACCTGCCGGACACGCCAAAATCACCTGCCCGCTACACCAGCACCACTTCGGGGACAAGCCGGAATCACGTGAGTGGCATGCCGGCACAGCCTCTCAGACTGAACCTCGTGCCGGACACCACAGAACCACCTGCCGGACAGACCGGAACCACCTGCCGGACACGCCGGAACCACCGGCTCGACCCGCCGGAACGACCGCTGGACATGCAAAATCACCTGCCGGCTACAGCGGAAACACTTGGCGAACACTCCGGAATCACCTGCCGGGCATGCCGGAACCACCTCTCAGATATGCCAGAACCACGTGCCAATGACCCCGGAAGCACCTGCCGAGCACGCCGGAAACACCTGCTCGACTCGCCAGAACCACCTGCCGGACACGCAGAAATCACCTGCTGCCTACGCCACAACCAGTTGGGGAACACTTCGGAATCACCTGCCGGGCTTGCTGGAACCACCTGCCGGTCATGCCAAAATCACCTGCCAACTACGCCAGTACCACTTGGCGGACACTGTGGAAACACCTGTCGGGCCGGCCGGAACCACATCTCAGACGTGCCAGAACCATGTGCATGAGATGCTGGAACCACACCACGAACAGACGGAAAACACCTGCCAGACCCGTCTGAACAACCTGACGAGCACGCCGGAGCCACCTGCTCGACTCGCCGGAACCACCTACCTGACATGCCAAAATCACCAGCCGGGTATGCCAGAACCACTTGGCGGACACTCCGGAATCATCTGCCGGACATGCCGGAACCAGCTCTCAGACACACCAGAACCAAGTGCCGGAGACGCCGGAAGCACGTGCCGAGCATGCCGGAGCCACCTGCTCGACTAGCCATAAACACCTGCCGGACACGCCAAAATCACCTGCCGGGTATGCCAGAACCACCTGGCGGACACTACGGAATGACCTGCCGCGCATGCCGGAACCACCTCTCAGACGTGCCGGAAGCACGTGCCAGACACGCCGGAAACACCTACCGGAAAGACCGGAACCACCTGCCAAGAACGCCGGAGCCACCTGTTCGACTCGCTGGAACCACCTGCCGGACAGGCCAATATCAACTGCTGGCTATGCCAGAACCACCTGGGGGACGGTCCGGGATCACCTGCCAGCCGTGGCGGAACCACCTCTCAGACGTACCAGAACCACCTGCCGGAGAAGCTGGAAACACGTCCTGGACAGACTGGAACCACGTGACGGCCATGCCTGAACCACCTGCTGAGCACGGCGGAACCACCTGCCGGACACGCCAAAATCACCTGCGGGCTACGCCAGAACCACATGGACGACTCTCCGAAATGACCTGCCGGGCATGTTGGAACCACCTCTCAGACGTGCCAGAAGCACGTGGCGGACAGTCCGGAATCACCTGTTGGGCATAGGCAACCACCTCTGACACGTACCAGAACCACATGCCGTGCACGCCGGAACCACCTACCGGACAGACCGGAATCAACTTTTGGGCATGCCGGAACCACCAGTCAGATGTGCCAGAAAAACGTGCCGGAGACGCCGGAAGCACCTGCCGAGCACGTCGCAACCACCTGCTCAACTCGCCTGAACCACCTGCCGGACACGCCAAAATCACCTGCCCGCTACACCAGCACCACTTCGGGGACAAGCCGGAATCACGTGAGTGGCATGCCGGCACAGCCTCTCAGACTGAACCTCGTGCCGGACACCACAGAACCACCTGCCGGACAGACCGGAACCACCTGCCGGACACGCCGGAACCACCGGCTCGACCCGCCGGAACGACCGCTGGACATGCAAAATCACCTGCCGGCTACGCCGGAAACACTTGGCGAACACTCCGGAATCACCTGCCGGGCATGCCGGAACCACCTCTCAGATATGCCAGAACCACGTGCCAATGACCCCGGAAGCACCTGCCGAGCACGCCGGAAACACCTGCTCGACTCGCCAGAACCACCTGCCGGACACGCAGAAATCACCTGCTGGCTACGCCACAACCAGTTGGGGAACACTTCGGAATCACCTGCCGGGCTTGCTGGAACCACCTGCCGGTCATGCCAAAATCACCTGCCAACTACGCCAGTACCACTTGGCGGACACTGTGGAAACACCTGTCGGGCCGGCCGGAACCACATCTCAGACGTGCCAGAACCATGTGCATGAGATGCTGGAACCACACCACGAACAGACGGAAAACACCTGCCAGACCCGTCTGAACAACCTGACGAGCACGCCGGAGCCACCTGCTCGACTCGCCGGAACCACCTACCTGACATGCCAAAATCACCAGCCGGGTATGCCAGAACCACTTGGCGGACACTCCGGAATCATCTGCCGGACATGCCGGAACCAGCTCTCAGACACACCAGAACCAAGTGCCGGAGACGCCGGAAGCACCTGCCGAGCATGCCGGAGCCACATGCTCAACTCACCAGAAACACCTGCCGGACACGCCAAAATAACCTGCCGGATATGCCAGAACCACCAGGCGGACACTACGGAATCACCTGCCGCGCATGCCGGAACCACCTGCTCGACTCGCCAGAAACACCTGCCGGACACGCCAAAATCACCTGCGGGCTACGCCAGAACCACTTGGACGACTCTCCGAAATGACCTGCCGGGCATGTTGGAACCACCTCTCAGACGTGCCAGAAGCACGTGGCGGACAGTCCGGAATCACCTGTTGGGCATACGCAACCACCTCTGACACGTATCAGAACCACGTGCCGTGCACGCCGGAACCACCTACCGGACAGACCGGAATCAACTTTTGGGCATGCCGGAACCACCAGTCAGATGTGCCAGAAACACGTGCCGGAGACGCCGGAAGCACCTGCCGAAGACGTCGCAACCACCTGCTCAACTCGCCTGAACCACCTGCCGGACACGCCAAAATCACCTGCCCGCTACACCAGCACCACTTCGGGGACAAGCCGGAATCACGTGAGGGGCATGCCGGCACAGTCTCTCAGACTGAACCTCGTGCCGGACACCACAGGACCACCTGCCGGACAGACCGGAACCACCTGCCGGACGCGCCGGAACCACCGGCTCGACCCGCCGGAACGACCGCTGGACATGCAAAATCACCTGCCGGCTACGCCGGAAACACTTGGCGAACACTCCGGAATCACCTGCCGGGCATGCCGGAACCACCTCTCAGATATGCCAGAACCACGTGCCAATGACCCCGGAAGCACCTGCCGAGCACGCCGGAACCACCTGCTCGACTCGCCAGAACCACCTGCCGGACACGCAAAAATCACCTGCCGGCTACGCCACAACCAGTTGGGGAACACTTCGGAATCACCTGCCGGGCTTGCTGGAACCACCTGCCGGTCATGCCAAAATCACCTGCCAACTACGCCAGTACCAATTGGCGGACACTGTGGAAACACCTGTCGGGCCGGCCGGAACCACATCTCAGATGTGCCAGAACCATGTGCATGAGATGCTGGAACCACACCCCGAACAGACGGAAAACACCTGCCAGACCCGTCTGAACAACCTGCCGAGCACGCCGGAGCCACCTGCTCGACTCGCCGGAACCACCTACCTGACATGCCAAAATCACCAGCCGGGTATGCCAGAACCACTTGGCGGACACTCCGGAATCATCTGCCGGACATGCCGGAACCAGCTCTCAGACACACCAGAACCACGTGCCGGAGACGCCGGAAGCACCTGCCGAGCATGCCGGAGCCACCTGCTCGACTCGCCAGAAACACCTGCCGGACACGCCAAAATCACCTGCCGGGTACGCCAGAACCACCTGGCGGACACTCCGAAATCACCTGTCGCGCATGCCGGAACCACCTCTCAGACGTGCCGGAAGCGCGTGCCGGACACGCCGGAATCACCTACCGGACAGACCGGAACCACCTGCCGAGCACGCCGGAGCCACCTGTTCGACTCGCTGGAACCACCTGCCGGACAGGCCAATATCAACTGCTGGCTATGCCAGAACCACCTGGGCGACGGTCCGGAATCGCCTGCCAGTCATGGCGGAACCACCTCTCAGACGTACCAGAACCACCTGCCGGAGAAGCTGGAAACACGTCCTGGACAGTCTGGAACCACCTGCCGGCCAAGCCTGAACCAACTGCCAAGCACAACGGAACAACCTGCCAGACACGCCAAAATCACCTGCGTGTTATGCCAGAACCACTTGGAGGACTCTCTGGGATGACCTGCCGGGCATGCCGGAACCGCCTCTCAGACGTGCCAGAACCATGTGGCGGACAGTCCGGAATCACCTGTTGGGCATGCGCAACCACCTCTGAGACGTACCAGAACCACATGCCGTGCAGGCTGGAACCACCTACCGGACAGACCGGAATCACCTTTTGGGCATGCCGGAACCACCTGTCAGATGTGCCAGAAACACGTGCCGGAGACGCCGGAAGCACCTGCCAAGCACGTTCGAACCACCTGCTCAACTCGCCTGAACCACCTGCCGGACATGCCAAAATCACCTGCCGACTATGCCAGAAACACTTGGCGAACACTCCGGAATCACTAGCCGGGCATGCAGGAACCACCTCTCAGACATGCCAGAACCCCGTGCCAATGATCCCGGAAGCACCAGCCGAGCACGCCGGAACCACCTGCTCGACTCGCCAGAACCACCTGCCGATCACGCAAAAATCACCTGCCGGCTACGCCACAACCAGTTGGTGAACACTTTGGAATCACCTGCCAGGCTTGCTGGAACCACCTGCCAGTCATGCCAAAATCACCTGCCAACTACGCCAGAACCGCTTGGCGGACACTGCGGAAACACCTGTCGGGCCGGCCGGAACCACATCTCAGACGTGCCAGAAACGTGTTCATGAGATGCTGGAACCACACCCCGAACAGACGGATACCACCTGCCAGAACCGCCTGAAACACCTGCTGAGCACGCCGGAACCACCTGCTCGACTCACCGGTACCACCTCCCTGACACGCCAAAATCACCTGCTGGGTATGCCAGAACCACTTGGCGGACACTCCGGAATCATCTGCCGGACATGCCGGAACCTGCTCTCAGACACACCAGAACCAAGTGCCGGAGACGCCGGAAGCACGTGCCGAGCATGCCGGAGCCACCTGCTCGACTAGCCATAAACACCTGCCGCACACGCCAAAATCACCTGCCGGGTATGCCAGAACCACCTGGCGGACACTACGGAATCACCTGCCGTGCATGCCGGAACCACCTCTCAGACGTGCCGGAAGCACGTGCCAGACACGCCGGAAACACCTACCGGAAAGACCGGAACCACCTGCCAAGAACGCCGGAGCCACCTGTTCGACTCGCTGGAACCACCTGCCGGACAGGCCAATATCAACTGCTGGCTATGCCAGAACCACCTGGGGGACGGTCCGGGATCACCTGCCAGCCGTGGCGGAACCACCTCTCAGACGTACCAGAACCACCTGCCGGAGAAGCTGGAAACACGTCCTGGACAGACTGGAACCACGTGACGGCCATGCCTGAACCACCTGCCGAGCACGGCGGAACCACCTGCCGGACACGCCAAAATCACCTGCGGGCTACGCCAGAACCACATGGACGACTCTCCGAAATGACCTGCCGGGCATGTTGGAACCACCTCTCAGACGTGCCAGAAGCACGTGGCGGACAGTCCGGAATCACCTGTTGGGCATACGCAACCACCTCTGACACGTACCAGAACCACATGCCGTGCACGCCGGAACCACCTACCGGACAGACCGGAATCAACTTTTGGGCATGCCGGAACCACCAGTCAGCTGTGCCAGAAACACGTGCCGGAGACGCCGGAAGCACCTGCCGAGCACGTCGCAACCACCTGCTCAACTCGCCTGAACCACCTGCCGGACACGCCAAAATCACCTGCCCGCTACACCAGCACCACTTCGGGGACAAGCCGGAATCACGTGAGTGGCATGCCGGCACAGCCTCTCAGACTGAACCTCGTGCCGGACACCACAGAACCACCTGCCGGACAGACCGGAACCACCTGCCGGACACGCCGGAACCACCGGCTCGACCCGCCGGAACGACCGCTGGACATGCAAAATCACCTGCCGGCTACGCCGGAAACACTTGGCGAACACTCCGGAATCACCTGCCGGGCATGCCGGAACCACCTCTCAGATATGCCAGAACCACGTGCCAATGACCCCGGAAGCACCTGCCGAGCACGCCGGAAACACCTGCTCGACTCGTCAGAACCACCTGCCGGACACGCAGAAATCACCTGCTGGCTACGCCACAACCAGTTGGGGAACACTTCGGAATCACCTGCCGGGCTTGCTGGAACCACCTGCCGGTCATGCCAAAATCACCTGCCAACTACGCCAGTACCACTTGGCGGACACTGTGGAAACACCTGTCGGGCCGGCCGGAACCACATCTCAGACGTGCCAGAACCATGTGCATGAGATGCTGGAACCACACCACGAACAGACGGAAAACACCTGCCAGACCCGTCTGAACAACCTGACGAGCACGCCGGAGCCACCTGCTCGACTCGCCGGAACCACCTACCTGACATGCCAAAATCACCAGCCGGGTATGCCAGAACCACTTGGCGGACACTCCGGAATCATCTGCCGGACATGCCGGAACCAGCTCTCAGACACACCAGAACCAAGTGCCGGAGACGCCGGAAGCACCTGCCGAGCATGCCGGAGCCACATGCTCAACTCACCAGAAACACCTGCCGGACACGCCAAAATCACCTGCCGGATATGCCAGAACCACCAGGCGGACACTACGGAATCACCTGCCGCGCATGCCGGAACCACCTGCTCGACTCACCAGAAACACCTGCCGGACACGCCAAAATCACCTGTGGGCTACGCCAGAACCACTTGGACGACTCTCCGAAATGACCTGCCGGGCATGTTGGAACCACCTCTCAGACGTGCCAGAAGCACGTGGCGGACAGTCCGGAATCACCTGTTGGGCATACGCAACCACCTCTGACACGTATCAGAACCACGTGCCGTGCACGCCGGAACCACCTACCGGACAGACCGGAATCAACTTTTGGGCATGCCGGAACCACCAGTCAGATGTGCCAGAAACACGTGCCGGAGACGCCGGAAGCACCTGCCGAAGACGTCGCAACCACCTGCTCAACTCGCCTGAACCACCTGCCGGACACGCCAAAATCACCTGCCCGCTACACCAGCACCACTTCGGGGACAAGCCGGAATCACGTGAGGGGCATGCCGGCACAGTCTCACAGACTGAACCTCGTGCCGGACACCACAGGACCACCTGCCGGACAGACCGGAACCACCTGCCGGACGCGCCGGAACCACCGGCTCGACCCGCCGGAACGACCGCTGGACATGCAAAATCACCTGCCGGCTACGCCGGAACCACTTGGCGAACACTCCGGAATCACCTGCCGGGCATGCCGGAACCACCTCTCAGATATGCCAGAACCACGTGCCAATGACCCCGGAAGCACCTGCCGAGCACGCCGGAACCACCTGCTCGACTCGCCAGAACCACCTGCCGGACACGCAAAAATCACCTGCCGGCTACGCCACAGCCAGTTGGGGAACACTTTGGAATCACCTGCCAGGCTTGCTGGAACCACCTGCCGGTCATGCCAAAATCACCTGCCAACTACGCCAGAACCGCTTGGCGGACACTGCGGAATCACCTGTCGGGCCGGCTGGAACCACATCTCAGACGTGCCAGAAACGTGTTCATGAGATGCTGGAACCAAACCCCGAACAGACGGATACCACCTGCCAGAACCGCCTGAACCACCTGCTGAGCACGCCGGAACCACCTGCTCGACTCACCGGTACCACCTCCTGACATGCCAAAATCACCTGCTGGGTATGCCAGAACCACTTGGCGGACACTCCGGAATCATCTGCCGGACATGCCGGAACCAGCTCTCAGACACACCAGAACCAAGTGCCGGAGACGCCGGAAGCACCTGCCGAGCATGCCGGAGCCACCTGCTCGACTCGCCAGAAACACCTGCCGGACACGCCAAAATCACGTGCCGGGTATGCCAGAACCACCTGGCGGACACTAGGGAATCACCTGCCGCGCATGCCGGAACCACCTCTCAGACGTGCCGGAAGCACGTGCCAGACACGCCGGAAACACCTACCGGACAGACCGGAACCACCTGCCAAGAACGCCGGAGCCTCCTGTTCGACTCGCTGGAACCACCTGCCAGACAGGCCAATATCAACTGCTGGCTATGCCAGAACCACCTGGGGGACGGTTCGGGATCACCTGCCAGCCATGGCGGAACCACCTCTCAGAAGTACCAGAACCACCTACCGGAGAAGCTGGAAACACGGCCTGGAAAGACTGGAACCACGTGACGGCCATGCCTCAACCACCTGCCGAGCACGGCGGAACCACCTGCCGGACACGCCAAAATCACCTGCGGGCTACGCCAGAACCACTTGGACGACTCTCCGAAATGACCTGCCGGGCATGTTGGAACCACCTCTCAGACGTGCCAGAAGCACGTGGCGGACAGCCCGGAATCACCTGTTGGGCATACGCAACCACCTCTGACACGTACCAGAACCACGTGCCGTGCACGCCGGAACCACCTACCGGACAGACCGGAATCAACTTTAGGGCATGCCGGAACCACCAGTCAGATGTGCCAGAAACACGTGCCGGAGACGCCGGAAGCACCTGCCGAGCACGTCGCCACCACCTGCTCAGCTCGCCTGAACCACCTCCCGGACACGCCAAAATCACCTGCCCGCTACACCAGCACCACTTCGGGGACAAGCCGGAATCACGTGAGGGGCATGCCGGCACAGCCTCTCAGACTGAACCTCGTGCCGGACACCACAGAACCACCTGCCGGACAGACGGAAACCACCTGCCGGACACGCCGGAACCACCGGCTCGACCCGCCGGAACGACCGCTGGACGTGCAAAATCACCTGCCGGCTACGCCGGAAACACTTGGCGAACACTCCGGAATCACCTGCCGGGCATGCCGGAACCACCTCTCAGATATGCCAGAACCACGTGCCAATGACCCCGGAAGCACCTGCCGAGCACGCCGGAACCACCTGCTCGACTCGCCAGAACCACCTGATGGACACGCAAAAATCACCTGCCGGCTACGCCACAACCAGCTGGGGAACACTTCGGAATCACCTGCCGGGCTTGCTGGAACCACCTGCCGGTCATGCCAAAATCACCTGCCAACTGCGCCAGTACCACTTGGCGGACACTGTGGAAACACCTGTCGGGCCGGCCGGAACCACATCTCAGACGTGCCAGAACCATGTGCATGAGATGCTGGAACCACACCCCGAACAGACGGAAAACACCTGCCAGACCCGTCTGAACAACCTGCCGAGCACGCCGGAGCCACCTGCCCGACTCGCCGGAACCACCTAGCTGACATGGCCACATCACCAGCCGGGTATGCCAGAACCACTTGGCGGACACTCCGGAATCATCTGCCGGACATGCCGGAACCAGCTCTCAGACACACCAGAACCATGTGCCGGAGACGCCGGAAGCACCTGCCGAGCATGCCGGAGCCACCTGCTCGACTCGCCAGAAACACCTGCCGGACACGCCAAAATCACCTGCTGGGTATGCCAGAACCACCTGGCGGACACTCCGAAATCACCTGTCGCGCATGCCGGAACCACCTCTCAGACGTCCCGGAAGCACGTGCCGGACACGCCGGAATCACCTACCGGACAGACCGGAACCACCTGCCGAGCACGCCGGAGCCACCTGTTCGACTCGCTGGAACCACCTGCCGGACAGGCCAATATCAACTGCTGGCTATGCCAGAACCACCTGGGGGACGGTCCGGAATCACCTGCCAGCCATGGCGGAACCACCTCTCAGACGTACCAGAACCACCTGCCGGAGAAGCTGGAAACACGTCCTGGACAGTCTGGAACCACCTGCCGGCCAAGCCTGAACCACCTGCCAAACACAACGGAACAACCTGCCAGACACGCCAATATCACCTGCGTGTTATGCCAGAACCACTTGGAGGACTCTCAGGGATGACCTGCCGGGCATGCCGGAACCACCTCTCAGACGTGCCAGAACAATGTGGCGGACAGTCCGGAATCACCTGTTGGGCATGCGCAACCACCTCTGAGACGTACCAGAACCACATGCCGTGCCGGCTGGAACCACCTACCGGACAGACCGGAATCACCTTTCGGGCATGCCGGAACCACCTGTCAGATGTGCCAGAAACACGTGCCGGAGACGCCGGAAGCACCTGCCAAGCACGTTGGAACCACCTGCTCAACTCGCCTGAACCACCTGCCGGACATGCCAAATTCACCTGCCGTCTATGCCAGAACCACTTGGCGAACACTCCGGAATCACTTGCCGGGCATGCCGGAACCACCTCTCAGACATGCCAGAACCCCGTGCCAATGACCCCGGAAGCACCAGGCGAGCACGCCGGAACCACCTGCTCGACTCGCCAGAACCACCTGCCGATCACGCAAAAATCACCTGCCGGCTACGCCACAGCCAGTTGGTGAACACTTTGGAATCACCTGCCAGGCTTGCTGGAACCACCTGCCGGTCATGCCAAAATCACCTGCCAACTACGCCAGAACCGCTTGGCGGACACTGCGGAAACACCTGTCGGGCCGGCTGGAACCACATCTCAGACGTGCCAGAAACGTGTTCATGAGATGCTGGAACCACACCCCGAACAGACGGATACCACCTGCCAGAACCGCCTGAACCACCTGCTGAGCACGCCAGAACCACCTGCTCGACTCACCGGTACCACCGCCCTGACACACCAAAATAACCTGCTGGGTATGCCAGAACCACTTGGCGGACACTCCGGAGTCATCTGCCGGACATGCCGGAACCAGCTCTCAGACACACCAGAACCAAGTGCCGGAGACGCCGGAAGCACCTGCCGAGCATGCCGGAGCCACCTGCTCGACTCGCCAGAAACACCTGCCGGACACGCCAAAATCACCTGCCGGGTACGCCAGAACCACCTGGCGGACACTCCGGAATCACCTGCCGCGCATGCCGGAACCACCTCTCAGACGTGCCGGAAGCACGTGCCAGACACGCCGGAAACACCTACCGGACAGACCGGAACCACCTGCCAAGAACGCCGGAGCCACCTGTTCGACTCGCTGGAACCACCTGCCGGACAGGCCAATATCAACTGCTGGCTATGCCAGAACCACCTGGGGGACAGTCCGGGATCACCTGCCAGCCATGGTGGAACCACCTGTCAGACGTACCAGAACCACCTGCCGGAGAAGCTGGAAACACGTCCTGGACAGACTGGAACCACGTGACGGCCATGCCTCAACCACCTGCCGAGCACGGCGGAACCACCTGCCGGACACGCCAAAATCGCCTGCGGGCTACGCCAGAACCACTTGGACGACTCTCCGAAATGACCTGCCGGGCATGTTGGAACCACCTCTCAGACGTGCCAGATGCACGTGGCGGACAGCCCGGAATCACCTGTTGGGCATACGCAACCACCTCTGACACGTACCAGAACCACGTGCCGTGCACGCCGGAACCACCTACCGGACAGACCGGAATCAACTTTAGGGCATGCCGGAACCACCAGTCAGATGTGCCAGAAACACGTGCCGGAGACGCCGGAAGCACCTGCCGAGCACGTCGCAACCACCTGCCGGACACGCCAAAATCACCTGCCCGCTACACCAGCACCACTTCGGGGACAAGCCGGAATCACGTGAGGGGCATGCCGGCACAGCCTCTCAGACTGAAACTCGTGCCGGACACCACAGAACCACCTGCCGGACAGACCGGAACCACCTGCCGGACATGCTGGAACCACCGGCTCGACCCGCCGGAACGACCGCTGGACGTGCAAAATCACCTGCCGGCTACGCCGGAAACACTTGGTGAACACTCCGGAATCACCTGCCGGGCATGCCGGAATCACCTCTCAGACATGCCAGAACCACGTGACAATGACCCCGGAAGCACCTGCCGAGCACGCCGGAACCACCTGCTCGACTCGCCAGAACCACCTGCCGGGCACGCAAAAATCACCTGCCGGCTACGCCACAACCAGTTGGGGAACACTTTGGAATCACCTGCCAGGCTTGCTGGAACCACCTGCCAGTCATGCCAAAATCACCTGCCAACTACGCCAGAAACGCTTGGCGGACACTGCGGAAACACCTGTCGGGCCGGCTGGAACCACATCTCAGACGTGCCAGAAACGTGTTCATGAGATGCTGGAACCACACCCCGAACAGACGGATACCACCTGCCAGAACCGCCTGAACCACCTGCTGAGCACGCCGGAACCACCTGCTCGACTCACCGGTACCACCTCCCTGACACGCCAAAATCACCTGCTGGGTATGCCAGAACCACTTGGCGGACACTCCGGAATCATCTGCCGGACATGCCGGAACCAGCTCTCAGACACAGCAGAACCAAGTGCCGGAGACGCCGGAAGCACCTGCCGAGCATGCCGGAGCCACCTGCTCGACTAGCCAGAAACACCTGCCGGACACGCCAAAATCACCTGCCGGGTATGCCAGAACCACCTGGCGGACACTCCGGAATCACCTGCCGCGCATGCCGGAACCACCTCTCAGACGTGCCGGAAGCACGTGCCAGACACGCCAGAAACACCTACCGGACAGACCGGAACCACCTGCCAAGAACGCCGGAGCCACCTGTTCGACTCGCTGGAACCACCTGCCGGACAGGCCAATATCAACTGCTGGCTATGCCAGAACCACCTGGGGGACGGTCCGGAATCGCCTGCCAGCCATGGCGGAACCACCTCTCAGACGTACCAGAACCACCTGCCGGAGAAGCTGGAAACACGTCCTGGACAGACTGGAACCACGTGACGGCCATGCCTGAACCACCTGCCGAGCACGGCGGAACCACCTGCCGGACACGCCAAAATCACCTGCGGGCTAAGCCAGAACCACTTGGACGACTCTCCGAAATGACCTGCCGGGCATGTTTGAACGACCTCTCAGACGTGCCAGAAGCACGTGGCGGACAGTCCGGAATCACCTGTTGGGCATACGCAACCACCTCTGACACATACCAGAACCACGTGCCGTGCACGCCGGAACCACCTACCGGACAGACCGGGATCAACTTCTGGGCATGCCGGAACCACCAGTCAGATATGCCAGAAACACGTGCCCGAGACGCCGGAAGCACCTGCCGAGCACGTGGTAACCACCTGCTCAACTCGCCTGAACCACCTGTCGGACACGCCAAAATCACCTGCCCGCTACACCAGCACCACTTCGGGGACAAGCCAGAATCACGTGAGGGGCATGCCGGCACAGCCTCTCAGACTGAACCTCGTGCCGGACACCACAGAACCACCTGCCGGACAGACCGGAACCACCTGCCGGACACGCCGGAACCACCGGCTCGACCCGCCGGAACGACCGATGGACGTGCAAAATCACCTGCCGGCTACGCCGGAAACACTTGGCGAACACTCCGGAATCACCTGCCGGGCATGCCGGAACCACATCTCAGATATGCCAGAACCACGTGCCAATGACCCCGGAAGCACCTGCCGAGCACGCCGAAACCACCTGCTCGACTCGCCAGAACCACCTGCCGGACACGCAAAAATCACCTGCCGGCTACGCCACAACCAGTTGGGGAACACTTTGGAATCACCTGCCGGGCTTGCTGGAACCACCTGCCGGTCATGCCAAAATCACCTGCCAACTACGCCAGTACCACTTGGCGGACACTGTGGAAACACCTGTCGGGCCGGCCGGAACCACATCTCAGACGTGCCAGAACCATGTGCATGAGATGCTGGAACCACACCCCGAACAGACGGAAAACACCTGCCAGACCCGTCTGAACAACCTGCCGAGCACGCCGGAGCAACCTGCTCGACTCGCCGGAACCACCTACCTGACATGCCAAAATCACCAGCCGGGTATGCCAGAACCACTTGGCGGGCACTCCGGAATCATCTGCCGGACATGCCGGAACCAGCTCTCAGACACACCAGAACCACGTGCCGGAGACGCCGGAAGCACCTGCCGAGCATGCCGGAGCCACCTGCTCGACTCGCCAGAAACACCTGCCGGACACGCCAAAATCACCTGCCGGGTATGCCAGAACCACCTGGCGGACACTCCGAAACCACCTGTCGCGCATGCCGGAACCACCTCTCAGACGTGCCGGAAGCACGTGCCGGAAACGCCGGAATCACCTACCGGACAGACCGGAACCACCTGCCGAGCACGCCGGAGCCACCTGTTCGACTCGCTGGAACCACCTGCCGGACAGGCCAATATCAACTGCTGGCTATGCCAGAACCACCTGGGGGACGGTCCGGAATCACCTGCCAGCCATGGCGGAACCACCTCTCAGACGTACCAGAACCACCTGCCGGAGAAGCTGGAAACACGTCCTGGACAGTCTGGAACCACCTGCCGGCCAAGCCTGAACCACCTGCCAAGCACAACGGAACAACCTGCCAGACACGCCAAAATCACCTGCGTGTTATGCCAGAAACACTTGGAGGACTCTCTGGGATGACCTGCCGGGCATGCCGGAACCACCTCTCAGACGTGCCAGAACCATGTGGCAGACAGTCCGGAATCACCAGTTGGGCATGCGCAACCACCTCTGAGACGTACCAGAACCACATGCCGTGCAGGCTGGAACCACCTACCGGACAGACCGGTATCAGCTTTCGGGCATGCCGGAACCACCTGTCAGATGTGCCAGAAACACGTGCCGGAGACGCTGGAAGCACCTGCCAAGCACGTTGGAACCACCTGCTCAACTCGCCTGAACCACCTGCCGGACATGCCAAAATCACCTGCCGACTATGCCAGAACCACTTGGCGAACACTCCGGAATCACCTGCCGGGCATGCAGGAACCACCTCTCAGACATGCCAGAACCCCGTGCCAATGACCCCGGAAGCACCAGCCGAGCACGCCGGAACCACCTGCTCGACTCGCCAGAACCACCTGCCGATCACGCAAAAATCACCTGCCGGCTACGCCACAACCAGTTGGTGAACACTTTGGAATCACCTGCCAGGCTTGCTGGAACCACCTGCCAGTCATGCCAAAATCACCTGCCAACTACGCCAGAACCGCTTGGCGGACACTGCGGAAACACCTGTCGGGCCGGCTGGAACCACATCTCAGACGTGCCAGAAACGTGTTCATGAGATGCTGGAACCACACCCCGAACAGACGGATACCACCTGCCAGAACCGCCTGAACCACCTGCTGAGCACGCCGGAACCACCTGCTCGACTCACCGGTACCACCTCCCTGACACGCCAAAATCACCTGCTGGGTATGCCAGAACCACTTGGCGGACACTCCGGAATCATCTGCCGGACATGCCGGAACCAGCTCTCAGACACACCAGAACCAAGTGCCGGAGACGCCGGAAGCACCTGCCGAGCATGCCGGAGCCACCTGCTCGACTCGCCAGAAACACCTGCCGGACACGCCAAAATCACCTGCCGGGTATGCCAGAACCACCTGGCGGACACTCCGGAATCACCTGCCGCGCATGCCGGAACCACCTCTCAGACGTGCCGGAAGCACGTGCCAGACACGCCAGAAACACCTACCGGACAGACCGGAACCACCTGCCAAGAACGCCGGAGCCACCTGTTCGACTCGCTGGAACCACCTGCCGGACAGGCCAATATCAACTGCTGGCTATGCCAGAACCACCTGGGGGACGGTCCGGAATCGCCTGCCAGCCATGGCGGAACCACCTCTCAGACGTACCAGAACCACCTGCCGGAGAAGCTGGAAACACGTCCTGGACAGACTGGAACCACGTGACGGCCATGCCTGAACCACCTGCCGAGCACGGCAGAACCACCTGCCGGACACGCCAAAATCACCTGCGGGCTACGCCAGAACCACTTGGACGACTCTCCGAAATGACCTGCCGGGCATGTTGGAACCACCTCTCAGACGTGCCAGAAGCACGTGGCGGACAGTCCGGAATCACCTGTTGGGCATACGCAACCACCTCTGACACATACCAGAACCACGTGCCATGCACGCCGGAACCACCTACCGGACAGACCGGAATCAACTTCTGGGCATGCCGGAACCACCAGTCAGATATGCCAGAAACACGTGCCCGAGACGCCGGAAGCACCTGCCGAGCACGTGGTAACCACCTGCTCAACTCGCCTGAACCACCTGCCGGACACGCCAAAATCACCTGCCCGCTACACCAGCACCACATCGGGGACAAGCCGGAATCACGTGAGGGGCATGCCGGCACAGCCTCTCAGACTGAACCTCGTGCCGGACACCACAGAACCACCTGCCGGACAGACCGGAACCACCTGCCGGACACGCCGGAACCACCGGCTCGACCCGCCGGAACGACCGCTGGACGTTCAAAATCACCTGCCGGCTACACCGGAAACACTTGGCGAACACTCCGGAATCACCTGCCGGGCATGCCGGAACCACCTCTCAGATATGCCAGAACCACGTGCCAATGACCCCGGAAGCACCTGCCGAGCATGCCGGAACCACCTGCTCGACTCACCAGAACCACCTGCCGGACACGCAAAAATCACCTGCTGGCTACGCCACAACCAGTTGGGGAACACTTCGGAATCACCTGCCGGGCTTGCTGGAACCACCTGCCGGTCATGTCAAAATCACCTGCCAACTACGCCAGTACCACTTGGCGGACACTGTGGAAACACCTGTCGGGCCGGCCGGAACCACATCTCAGACGTGCCAGAACCATGTGCATGAGATGCTGGAACCACACCCCGAACAGACGGAAAACACCTGCCAGACCCGTCTGAACAACCTGCCGAGCACGCCGGAGCCACCTGCTCGACTCGCCGGAACCACCTACCTGACATGCCCAAATCACTAGCCGGGTATGCCAGAACCACTTGGCGGACACTCCAGAATCATCTGCCGGACATGCCGGAACCAGCTCTCAGACACACCAGAACCACGTGCCGGAGACGCCGGAAGCACCTGCTGAGCATGCCGGAGCCACCTGCTCGACTCGCCAGAAACACCTGCCGGACACGCCAAAATCACCTGCCGGGTATGCCAGAACCACCTGGCGGACACTCCGAAACCACCTGTCGCGCATGCCGGAACCACCTCTAAGACGTGCCGGAAGCACGTGCCGGAAACGCCGGAATCACCTACCGGACAGACCGGAACCACCTGCCGAGCACGCCGGAGCCACCTGTTCGACTCGCTGGAACCACCTGCCGGACAGGCCAATATCAACTGCTGGCTATGCCAGAACCACCTGGGGGACGGTCCGGAATCACCTGCCAGCCATGGCGGAACCACCTCTCAGACGTACCAGAACCACCTGCCGGAGAAGCTGGAAACACGTCCTGGACAGTCTGGAACCACCTGCCGGCCAAGCCTGAACCACCTGCTAAGCACAACGGAACAACCTGCCAGATACGCCAAAATCACCTGCGTGTTATGCCAGAAACACTTGGAGGACTCTCTGGGATGACCTGCCGGGCATGCCGGAACCACCTCTCAGACGTGCCAGAAGCATGTGGCGGACAGTCCGGAATCACCAGTTGGGCATGCGCAACCACCTCTGAGACGTACCAGAAGCACATGCCGTGCAGGCTGCAACCACCTACCGGACAGACCGGAATCACCTTTCGGGCATGCCGGAACCACCTGTCAGATGTGCCAGAAACACGTGCCGGAGACGCCGGAAGCACCTGCCAAGCACGTTGGAACCACCTGCTCAACTCGCCTGAACCACCTGCCGGACATGCCAAAATCACCTGCCGACTATGCCAGAACCACTTGGCGAACACTCCGGAATCACTTGCCGGGCATGCAGGAACCACCTCTCAGACATGCCAGAACCCCGTGCCAATGACCCCGGAAGCACCAGCCGAGCACGCCGGAACCACCTGCTCGACTAACCGGTACCACCTCCCTGACACGCCAAAATCACCTGCTGGGTATGCCAGAACCACTTGGCGGACACTCCGGAATCATCTGCCGGACATGCCGGAACCAGCTCTCAGACACACCAGAACCAAGTGCCGGAGACGCCGGAAGCACCTGCCGAGCATGCCGGAGCCACCTGCTCGACTCGCCAGAAACACCTGCCGGACACGCCAAAATCACCTGCCGGGTATGCCAGAACCACCTGGCGGGCACTCCGGAATCACCTGCCGCGCATGCCGGAACCACCTCTCAGACGTGCCGGAAGCACGTGCCAGACACGCCGGAAACACCTACCGGACAGACCGGAACCACCTGCCAAGAACGCCGGAGCCACCTGTTCGACTCGCTGGAACCACCTGCCGGACAGGCCAATATCAACTGCTGGCTATGCCAGAACCACCTGCGGGACAGTCCGGGATCACCTGCCAGCCATGGCGGAACCACCTCTCAGACGTACCAGAACCACCTGCCGGAGAAGCTGGAAACACGTCCTGGACAGACTGGAACCACGTGACGGCCATGCCTGAACCACCTGCCGAGCACGGCGGAACCACCTGCCGGACACGCCAAAATCACCTGCGGGCTACGCCAGAACCACTTGGACGACTCTCCGAAATGACCTGCCGGGCATGTTGGAACCACCTCTCAGACGTGCCAGAAGCACGTGGCGGACAGTCCGGAATCACCTGTTGGGCATACGCAACCACCTCTGACACGTACCAGAACCACGTGCCGTGCACGCCGGAACCACCTACCGGACAGACCGGAATCAACTTTTGGGCATGCCGGAACCACCAGTCAGATGTGCCAGAAACACGTGCTGGAGACACCGGAAGCACCTGCCGAGCACGTCGCAACCACCTGCTCAACTCGCCTGAACCACCTGCCGGACACGCCAAAATCACCTGCCCGCTACACCAGAACCACTTCGGGGACAAGCCGGAATCACGTGAGGGGCATGCCGGCACAGCCTCTCAGACTGAACCTCGTGCCGGACACCACAGAACCACCTGCCGGACAGACCGGAACCACCTGCCGGACACGCCGGAACCACCGGCTCGACCCGCCGGAACGACCGCTGGACATGCAAAATCACCTGCCGGCTAAGCCGCAAACACTTGGCGAACACTCCGGAATCACCTGCCGGGCATGCCGGAACCACCTCTCAGATATGCCAGAACCACGTGCCAATGACCCCGGAGGCACCTGCCAAGCACGCCGGAACCACCTGCTCGACTCGCCAGAACCACCTGCCGGACACGCAAAAATCACCTGCCGGCTACGCCACAACCAGTTGGGGAACACTTCGGAATCACCTGCCGGGCTTGCTGGAACCACCTGCCGGTCATGCCAAAATCACCTGCCAACTGCGCCAGTACCACTTGGCGGACACTGTGGAAACACCTGTCGGGCCGGCCGGAACCACATCTCAGACGTGCCAGAACCATGTGCATGAGATGCTGGAACCACACCCCGAACAGACGGAAAACACCTGCCAGACCCGTCTGAACAACCTGCCGAGCACGCCGGAGCCACCTGCTCGACTCGCCGGAACCACCTACCTGACATGCCCAAATCACCAGCCGGGTATGCCAGAACCACTTGGCGGGCACTCCGGAATCATCTGCCGGACATGCCGGAACCAGCTCTCAGACACACCAGAACCACGTGCCGGAGACGCCGGAAGCACCTGCCGAGCATGCCGGAGCCACCTGCTCGACTCGCCAGAAACACCTGCCGGACACGCCAAAATCACCTGCCGGGTATGCCAGAACCACCTGGCGGACACTCCGAAACCACCTGTCGCGCATGCCGGAACCACCTCTCAGACGTGCCGGAAGCACGTGCCGGAAACGCCGGAATCACCTACCGGACAGACCGGAACCACCTGCCGAGCACGCCGGAGCCACCTGTTCGACTCGCTGGAACCACCTGCCGGACAGGCCAATATCAACTGCTGGCTATGCCAGAACCACCTGGGGGACGGTCCGGAATCGCCTGCCAGCCATGGCGGAACCACCTCTCAGACGTACCAGAACCACCTGCCGGAGAAGCTGGAAACACGTCCTGGACAGTCTGGAACCACCTGCCGGCCAAGCCTGAACCACCTGCCAAGCACAACGGAACAACCTGCCAGACACGCCAAAATCACCTGCGTGTTATGCCAGAAACACTTGGAGGACTCTCTGGGATGACCTGCCGGGCATGCCGGAACCACCTCTCAGACGTGCCAGAAGCATGTGGCGGACAGTCCGGAATCACCAGTTGGGCATGCGCAACCACCTCTGAGACGTACCAGAAGCACATGCCGTGCAGGCTGCAACCACCTACCGGACAGACCGGAATCACCTTTCGGGCATGCCGGAACCACCTGTCAGATGTGCCAGAAACACGTGCCGGAGACGCCGGAAGCACCTGCCAAGCACGTTGGAACCACCTGCTCAACTCGCCTGAACCACCTGCCGGACATGCCAAAATCACCTGCCGACTATGCCAGAACCACTTGGCGAACACTCCGGAATCACTTGCCGGGCATGCAGGAACCACCTCTCAGACATGCCAGAACCCCGTGCCAATGACCCCGGAAGCACCAGCCGAGCACGCCGGAACCACCTGCTCGACTCGCCAGAACCACCTGCCGATCACGCAAAAATCACCTGCCGGCTACGCCACAACCAGTTGGTGAACACTTTGGAATCACCTGCCAGGCTTGCTGGAACCACCTGCCAGTCATGCCAAAATCACCTGCCAACTACGCCAGAACCGCTTGGCGGACACTGCGGAAACACCTCTCGGGCCGGCTGGAACCACATCTCGGACGTGCCAGAAACCTGTTCATGAGATGCTGGAACCACACCCCGAACAGACGGATACCACCTGCCAGAACCGCCTGAACCACCTGCTGAGCACGCCGGAACCACCTGCTCGACTCACCGGTACCACCTCCCTGACACGCCAAAATCACCTGCTGGGTATGCCAGAACCACTTGGCGGACACTCCGGAATCATCTGCCGGACATGCCGGAACCAGCTCTCAGACACACCAGAACCAAGTGCCGGAGACGCCGGAAGCACCTGCCGAGCATGCCGGAGCCACCTGCTCGACTCGCCAGAAACACCTGCCGGACACGCCAAAATCACCTGCCGGGTATGCCAGAACCACCTGGCGGACACTATGGAATCACCTGCCGCGCATGCCGGAACCACCTCTCAGACGTGCCGGAAGCACGTGCCAGACACGCCGGAAACACCTACCGGACAGACCGGAACCACCTGCCAAGAACGCCGGAGCCTCCTGTTCGACTCGCTGGAACCACCTGCCGGACAGGCCAATATCAACTGCTGGCTATGCCAGAACCACCTGGGGGACGGTCCGGGATCACCTGCCAGCCATGGCGGAACCACCTCTCAGACGTAGCAGAACCACCTGCCGGAGAAGCTGGAAACACGTCCTGGACAGACTGGAACCACGTGACGGCCATGCCTGAACCACATGCCGAGCACGGCGGAACCACCTGCCGGACACGCCAAAATCACCTGCGGGCTACGCCAGAACCACTTGGACGACTCTCCGAAATGACCTGCCGGGCATGTTGGAACCACCTCTCAGACGTGCCAGAAGCACGTGGCGGACAGTCCGGAATCACCTGTTGGGCATACGCAACCACATCTGACACGTACCAGAACCACGTGCCGTGCACGCCGGAACCACCTACCGGACAGACCGGAATCAACTTTTGGGCATGCCGGAACCACCAGTCAGATGTGCCAGAAACACGTGCCGGAGACGCCGGAAGCACCTGCCGAGCACGTCGCAACCACCTGCTCAACTCGCCTGAACCACCTGCCGGACACGCCAAAATCACCTGGCCGCTACACCAGCACCACTTCAGGGACAAGCCGGAATCACGTGAGGGGCATGCCGGCACAGCCTCTCAGACTGAACCTCGTGCCGGACACCACAGAACCACCTGCCGGACAGACCGGAACCACCTGCCGGACACGCCGGAACCACCGGCTCGACCCGCCGGAACGACCGCTGTACATGCAAAATCACCTGCCGGCTACGCCGGAAACACTTGGCGAACACTCCGGAATCACCTGCCGGGCATGCCGGAACCACCTCTCAGATATGCCAGAACCACGTGCCAATGACCCCGGAAGCACCTGCCGAGCACGCCGGAACCACCTGCTCGACTCGCCAGAACCACCTGCCGGACATGCAAAAATCACCTGCCGGCTACGCCACAACCAGTTGGGGAACACTTCGGAATCACCTGCCGGGCTTGCTGGAACCACCTGCCGGTCATGCCAAAATCACCTGCCAACTACGCCAGTACCACTTGGCGGACACTGTGGAAACACCTGTCGGGCCGGCCGGAACCACATCTCAGACGTGCCAGAACCATGTGCATCAGATGCTGGAACCACACCCCGAACAGACGGAAAACACCTGCCAGACCCGTCTGAACAACCTGCCGAGCACGCCGGAGCCACCTGCTCGACTCGCCGGAACCACCTACCTGACATGCCCAAATCACCAGCCGGGTATGCCAGAACCACTTGGCGGACACTCCGGAATCATCTGCCGGACATGCCGGAACCAGCTCTCAGACACACCAGAACCACGTGCCGGAGACGCCGGAAGCACCTGCCGAGCATGCCGGAGCCACCTGCTCGACTCGCCAGAAACACCTGCCGGACACGCCAAAATCACCTGCCGGGTACGCCAGAACCACCTGGCGGACACTCCGAAATCACCTGTCGCGCATGCCGGAACCACCTCTCAGACGTGCCGGAAGCACGTGCCGGACACGCCGGAATCACCTACCGGACAGACCGGAACCACCTGCCGAGCACGCCGGAGCCACCTGTTCGACTCGCTGGAACCACCTGCCGGACAGGCCAATATCAACTGCTGGCTATGCCAGAACCACCTGGGGGACGGTCCGGAATCACCTGCCAGCCATGGCGGAACCACCTCTCAGACGTACCAGAACCACCTGCCGGAGAAGCTGGAAACACGTCCTGGACAGTCTGGAACCACCTGCCGGCCAAGCCTGAACCACCTGCCAAGCACAACGGAACAACCTGCCAGACACGCCAAAATCACCTGCGTGTTATGCCAGAACCACTTGGAGGACTCTCTGGGATGACCTGCCGGGCATGCCGGAACCACCTCTCAGACGTGCCAGAACCATGTGGCGGACAGTCCGGAATCACCTGTTGGGCATGCGCAACCACCTCTGAGACGTACCAGAACCACATGCCGTGCAGGCTGGAACCACCTACCGGACAGACCGGAATCACCTTTCGGGCATGCCGGAACCACCTGTCAGATGTGCCAGAAACACGTGCCGGAGACGCCGGAAGCACCTGCCAAGCACGTTGGAACCACCTGCTCAACTCGCCTGAACCACCTGCCGGACATGCCAAAATCACCTGCCGACTATGCCAGAACCACTTGGCGAACACTCCGGAATCACTTGCCGGGCATGCAGGAACCACCTCTCAGACATGCCAGAACCCCGTGCCAATGACCCCGGAAGCACCAGCCGAGCACGCCGGAACCACCTGCTCGACTCGCCAGAACCACCTGCCGATCACGCAAAAATCACCTGCCGGCTACGCCACAACCAGTTGGTGAACACTTTGGAATCACCTGCCAGGCTTGCTGGAACCACCTGCCAGTCATGCCAAAATCACCTGCCAACTACGCCAGAACCGCTTGGCGGACACTGCGGAAACACCTCTCGGGCCGGCTGGAACCACATCTCGGACGTGCCAGAAACCTGTTCATGAGATGCTGGAACCACACCCCGAACAGACGGATACCACCTGCCAGAACCGCCTGAACCACCTGCTGAGCACGCCGGAACCACCTGCTCGACTCACCGGTACCACCTCCCTGACACGCCAAAATCACCTGCTGGGTATGCCAGAACCACTTGGCGGACACTCCGGAATCATCTGCCGGACATGCCGGAACCAGCTCTCAGACACACCAGAACCAAGTGCCGGAGACGCCGGAAGCACCTGCCGAGCATGCCGGAGCCACCTGCTCGACTCGCCAGAAACACCTGCCGGACACGCCAAAATCACCTGCCGGGTATGCCAGAACCACCTGGCGGACACTATGGAATCACCTGCCGCGCATGCCGGAACCACCTCTCAGACGTGCCGGAAGCACGTGCCAGACACGCCGGAAACACCTACCGGACAGACCGGAACCACCTGCCAAGAACGCCGGAGCCTCCTGTTCGACTCGCTGGAACCACCTGCCGGACAGGCCAATATCAACTGCTGGCTATGCCAGAACCACCTGGGGGACGGTCCGGGATCACCTGCCAGCCATGGCGGAACCACCTCTCAGACGTAGCAGAACCACCTGCCGGAGAAGCTGGAAACACGTCCTGGACAGACTGGAACCACGTGACGGCCATGCCTGAACCACATGCCGAGCACGGCGGAACCACCTGCCGGACACGCCAAAATCACCTGCGGGCTACGCCAGAACCACTTGGACGACTCTCCGAAATGACCTGCCGGGCATGTTGGAACCACCTCTCAGACGTGCCAGAAGCACGTGGCGGACAGTCCGGAATCACCTGTTGGGCATACGCAACCACATCTGACACGTACCAGAACCACGTGCCGTGCACGCCGGAACCACCTACCGGACAGACCGGAATCAACTTTTGGGCATGCCGGAACCACCAGTCAGATGTGCCAGAAACACGTGCCGGAGACGCCGGAAGCACCTGCCGAGCACGTCGCAACCACCTGCTCAACTCGCCTGAACCACCTGCCGGACACGCCAAAATCACCTGGCCGCTACACCAGCACCACTTCAGGGACAAGCCGGAATCACGTGAGGGGCATGCCGGCACAGCCTCTCAGACTGAACCTCGTGCCGGACACCACAGAACCACCTGCCGGACAGACCGGAACCACCTGCCGGACACGCCGGAACCACCAGCTCGACCCGCCGGAACGACCGCTGTACATGCAAAATCACCTGCCGGCTACGCCGGAAACACTTGGCGAACACTCCGGAATCACCTGCCGGGCATGCCGGAACCACCTCTCAGATATGCCAGAACCACGTGCCAATGACCCCGGAAGCACCTGCCGAGCACGCCGGAACCACCTGCTCGACTCGCCAGAACCACCTGCCGGACATGCAAAAATCACCTGCCGGCTACGCCACAACCAGTTGGGGAACACTTCGGAATCACCTGCCGGGCTTGCTGGAACCACCTGCCGGTCATGCCAAAATCACCTGCCAACTACGCCAGTACCAGTTGGCGGACACTGTGGAAACACCTGTCGGGCCGGCCGGAACCACATCTCAGACGTGCCAGAACCATGTGCATCAGATGCTGGAACCACACCCCGAACAGACTGAAAACACCTGCCAGACCCGTCTGAACAACCTGCCGAGCACGCCGGAGCCACCTGCTCGGCTCGCCGGAACCACCTACCTGACATGCCCAAATCACCAGCCGGGTATGCCAGAACCACTTGGCGGACACTCCGGAATCATCTGCCGGACATGCCGGAACCAGCTCTCAGACACACCAGAACCACGTGCCGGAGACGCCGGAAGCACATGCCGAGCATGCCGGAGCCACCTGCTCGACCCGCCAGAAACACCTCCCGGACACGCCAAAATCACCTGCCGGGTACGCCAGAACCACCTGGCGGACACTCCGAAATCACCTGTCGCGCATGCCGGAACCACCTCTCAGACGTGCCGGAAGCACGTGCCGGACACGCCGGAATCACCTACCGGACAGACCGGAACCACCTGCCGAGCACGCCGGAGCCACCTGTTCGACTCGCTGGAACCACCTGCCGGACAGGCCAATATCAACTGCTGGCTATGCCAGAACCACCTGGGGGACGGTCCGGAATCACCTGCCAGCCATGGCGGAACCACCTCTCAGACGTACCAGAACCACCTGCCGGAGAAGCTGGAAACACGTCCTGGACAGTCTGGAACCACCTCCCGGCCAAGCCTGAACCACCTGCCAAGCACAACGGAACAACCTGCCAGACACGCCAAAATCACCTGCGTGTTATGCCAGAACCACTTGGAGGACTCTCTGGGATGACCTGCCGGGCATGCCGGAACCACCTCTCAGACGTGCCAGAACCATGTGGCGGACAGTCCGGAATCACCTGTTGGGCATGCGCAACCACCTCTGAGACGGACCAGAACCACATGCCGTGCAGGCTGGAACCACCTACCGGACAGACCGGAATCACCTTTCGGGCATGCCGGAACCACCTGTCAGATGTGCCAGAAACACGTGCCGGAGACGCCGGAAGCACCTGCCAAGCACGTTGGAAGCACCTGCTCAACTCGCCTGAACCACCTGCCGGACATGCCAAAATCACCTGCCGACTATGCCAGAACCACTTGGTGAACACTCCGGAATCACCTGCCGGGCATGCAGGAACCACCTCTCAGACATGCCAGAACCCCGTGCCAATGACCCCGGAAGCACCAGCCGAGCACGCCGGAACCACCTGCTCGACTCGCCAGAACCACCTGCCGATCACGCAAAAATCACCTGCCGGCTACGCCACAACCAGTTGGTGAACACTTTGGAATCACCTGCCAGGCTTGCTGGAACCACCTGCCAGTCATGCCAAAATCACCTGCCAACTACGCCAGAACCGCTTGGCGGACACTGCGGAAACACCTGTCGGGCCGGCGGGAACCACATCTCAGACGTGCCAGAAACGTGTTCATGAGATGCTGGAACCACACCCCGAACAGACGGATACCACCTGCCAGAACCGCCTGAACTACCTGCTGAGCACGCCGGAACCACCTGCTCGACTCACCGGTACCACCTCCCTGACACGCCAAAATCACCTGCTGGGTATGCCAGAACCACTTGGCGGACACTCCGGAATCATCTGCCGGACATGCCGGAACCAGCTCTCAGACACAGCAGAACCAAGTGCCGGAGACGCCGGAAGCACCTGCCGAGCATGCCGGAGCCACCTGCTCGACTCGCCAGAAACACCTGCCGGACACGCCAAAATCACCTGCCGGGTATGCCAGAACCACCTGGCGGGCACTCCGGAATCACCTGCCGCGCATGCCGGAACCACCTCTCAGACGTGCCGGAAGCACGTGCCAGACACGCCGGAAACACCTACCGGACAGACCGGAACCACCTGCCAAGAACGCCGGAGCCACCTGTTCGACTCGCTGGAACCACCTGCCGGACAGGCCAATATCAACTGCTGGCTATGCCAGAACCACCTGGGGGACGGTCCGGAATCGCCTGCCAGCCATGGCGGAACCACCTCTCAGACGTACCAGAACCACCTGCCGGAGAAGCTGGAAACACGTCCTGGACAGACTGGAACCACGTGACGGCCATGCCTGAACCACCTGCCGAGCACGGCGGAACCACCTGCCGGACACGCCAAAATCACCTGCGGGCTACGCCAGAACCACTTGGACGACTCTCCGAAATGACCTGCCGGGCATGTTGGAACCACCTCTCAGACGTGCCAGAAGCACGTGGCGGACAGTCCGGAATCACCTGTTGGGCATACGCAACCACCTCTGACACATACCAGAACCACGTGCCGTGCACGCCGGAACCACCTACCGGACAGACCGGAATCAACTTCTGGGCATGCCGGAACCACCAGTCAGATATGCCAGAAACACGTGCCCGAGACGCCGGAAGCACCTGCCGAGCACGTGGTAACCACCTGCTCAACTCGCCTGAACCACCTGCCGGACACGCCAAAATCACCTGCCCGCTACACCAGCACCACATCGGGGACAAGCCGGAATCACGTGAGGGGCATGCCGGCACAGCCTCTCAGACTGAACCTCGTGCCGGACACCACAGAACCACCTGCCGGACAGACCGGAACCACCTGCCGGACACGCCGGAACCACCGGCTCGACCCGCCGGAACGACCGCTGGACGTGCAAAATCACCTGCCGGCTACACCGGAAACACTTGGCGAACACTCCGGAATCACCTGCCGGGCATGCCGGAACCACCTCTCAGATATGCCAGAACCCCGTGCCAATGACCCCGGAAGCACCTGCCGAGCATGCCGGAACCACCTGCTCGACTCACCAGAACCACCTGCCGGACACGCAAAAATCACCTGCTGGCTACGCCACAACCAGTTGGGGAACACTTCGGAATCACCTGCCGGGCTTGCTGGAACCACCTGCCGGTCATGTCAAAATCACCTGCCAACTGCGCCAGTACCACTTGGCGGACACTGTGGAAACACCTGTCGGGCCGGCCGGAACCACATCTCAGACGTGCCAGAACCATGTGCATGAGATGCTGGAACCACACCCCGAACAGACGGAAAACACCTGCCAGACCCGTCTGAACAACCTGCCGAGCACGCCGGAGCCACCTGCTCGACTCGCCGGAACCACCTACCTGACATGCCCAAATCACTAGCCGGGTATGCCAGAACCACTTGGCGGACACTCCAGAATCATCTGCCGGACATGCCGGAACCAGCTCTCAGACACACCAGAACCACGTGCCGGAGACGCTGGAAGCACCTGCTGAGCATGCCGGAGCCACCTGCTCGACTCGCCAGAAACACCTGCCGGACACGCCAAAATCACCTGCCGGGTACGCCAGAACCACCTGGCGGACACTCCAAAATCACCTGTCGCGCATGCCGGAACCACCTCTCAGACGTGCCGGAAGCACGTGCCGGACACACCGGAAACATCTACCGGACAGACCGGAACCACCTGCCTAGCACGCCGGAGCCACCTGTTCGACTCGCTGGAACCACCTGCCGGACAGGCCAATATCAACTGCTGGCTATGCCAGAACCACCTGCGGGACAGTCCGGGATCACCTGCCAGCCATGGCGGAACCACCTCTCAGACGTACCAGAACCACCTGCCGGAGAAGCTGGAAACACGTCCTGGACAGACTGGAACCACGTGACGGCCATGCCTGAACCACCTGCCGAGCACGGCGGAACCACCTGCCGGACACGCCAAAATCACCTGCGGGCTACGCCAGAACCACTTGGACGACTCTCCGAAATGACCTGCCGGGCATGTTGGAACCACCTCTCAGACGTGCCAGAAGCACGTGGCGGACAGTCCGGAATCACCTGTTGGGCATACGCAACCACCTCTGACACGTACCAGAACCACGTGCCGTGCACGCCGGAACCACCTACCGGACAGACCGGAATCAACTTTTGGGCATGCCGGAACCACCAGCCAGATGTGCCAGAAACACGTCCCGGAGACGCCGGAAGCACCTGCCGAGCACGTCGCAACCACCTGCTCAACTCGCCTAAACCACCTGCCGGACACGCCAAAATCACCTGGCCGCTACACCAGCACCACTTCGGGGACAGGCCGGAATCACGTGAGGGGCATGCCGGCACAGCCTCTCACACTGAACCTCACGCCGGACACCACAGAACCACCTGCCGGACAGACCGGAACCACCTGCCGGACACGCCGGAACCACCGGCTCGACCCGCCGGAACGACCGCTGGACATGCAAAATCACCTGTCGGCTACGCCGGAAACACTTGGCGAACACTCCGGAATCACCTGCCGGGCATGCCGGAACCACCTCTCAGATATGCCAGAACCACGTTCCAATGACCCCGGAAGCCCCTGCTGAGCACGCCGGAACCACCTGCTCGACTCGCCAGAACCACCTGCCGGACACGCAAAAATCACCTGCCGGCTACGCCACAACCAGTTGGGGAAAACTTCGGAATCACCTGCCGGGCTTGCTGGAACCACCTGCCGGTCATGCCAAAATCACCTGCCAACTACGCCATTACCACTTGGCGGACACTGTGGAAACACCTGTCGGGCCGGCCGGAACCACATCTCAGACGTGCCAGAACCATGTGCATGAGATGCTGGAACCACACCCCGAACAGACAGAAAACACCTGCCAGACCCGTCTGAACAACCTGCCGAGCACCCCGGAGCCACCTACCTGACATGCCCAAATCACCAGCCGGGTATGCCAGAACCACTTGGCGGACACTCCGGAATCATCTGCCGGACATGCCGGAACCAGCTCTCAGACACACCAGAACCACGTGCCGGAGACGCCGGAAGCACCTGCCGAGCATGCCGGAGCCACCTGCTCGACTCGCCAGAAACACCTGCCGGACACGCCAAAATCACCTGCCGGGTACGCCAGAACCACCTGGCGGACACTCCGAAACCACCTGTCGCGCAAGCCGGAACCACCTCTCAGACGTGCCGGAAGCACGTGCCAGACACGCCAGAATAACCTACCGCACAGACCGGAACCACCTGCCGAGCACGCCGGAGCCACCTGTTCGACTCGCTGGAACCACCTGCCGGACAGGCCAATATCAACTCCTGGCTATGCCAGAACCACCTGGGGGACAGTCCTGGCTCACCTGCCAGCCACGGCGGAACCACCTCTCAGACGTACCAGAACCACCTGCCGGAGAAGCTGGAAACACGTCCTGGACAGTCTGGAACCACCTGCCGGCCAAGCCTGAACCACCTGCCAAGCACAACGGAACAACCTGCCAGACACGCCAAAATCACCTGCGTGTTATGCCAGAACCACTTGGAGGACTCTCTGGAATGACCTGCCGGGCATGCCGGAACCACCTCTCAGACGTGCCAGAACCATGTGGCGGACAGTCCGGAATCACCAGTTGGGCATGCGCAACCACCTCTGAGACGTACCAGAACCACATGCCGTGCCGGCTGGAACCACCTACCGGACAGACCGGAATCACCTTTCGGGCATGCCGGAACCACCTGTCAGATGTGCCAGAAACACGTGCCGGAGACGCCGGAAGCACCTGCCAAGCACGTTGGAACCACCTGCTCAACTCGCCTGAACCACCTGCCGGACATGCCAAAATCACCTGCCGACTATGCCAGAACCACTTGGCGAACACTCCGGAATCACTTGCCGGGCATGCAGGAACCACCTCTCAGACATGCCAGAAACCCGTGCCAATGAACCCGGGAGCACCAGCCGAGCACGCCGGAACCACCTGCTCGACTCGCCAGAACCACCTGCCGATCACGCAAAAATTACCTGCCGGCTACGCCACAACCAGTTGGGGAACACTTTGGAATCACCTGCCAGGCTTGCTGGAACCACCTGCCAGTCATGCCAAAATCACCTGCCAACTACGCCAGAACCGCTTGGCGGACACTGCGGAAACACCTGTCGGGCCGGCTGGAACCACATCTCAGACTTGCCAGAAACGTGTTCATGAGATGCTGGAACCACACCCCGAACAGACGGATACCACCTGCCAGAACCGCCTGAACCACCTGCTGAGCACGCCGGAACCACCTGCTCGACTCACCGGTACCACCTCCCTGACACGCCAAAATCACCTGCTGGGTATGCCAGAACCACTTGGCGGACACTCCGGAATCATCTGCCGGACATGCCGGAACCAGCTCTCAGACACACCAGAACCAAGTGCCGGAGACGCCGGAAGCACCTGCCGAGCATGCCGGAGCCACCTGCTCGACTCGCCAGAAACACCTGTCGGATACGCCAAAATCACCTGCCGGGAACGCCAGAACCACCTGGCGGACACTCCGGAATCACCTGCCGCGCATGACGGAACCACCTCTCAGACGTGCCGGAAGCACGTGCCAGACACGCCGGAAACACCTACCGGACAGACCGGAACCACCTGCCAAGAACGCCGGAGCCACCTGTTCGACTCGCTGGAACCACCTGCCGGACAGGCCAATATCAACTGCTGGCTATGCCAGAACCACCTGGGGGACAGTCCGGGATCACCTGCCAGGCATGGCGGAACCACCTCTCAGACGTACCAGAACCACCTGCCGGAGAAGCTGGAAACACGTCCTGGACAGACTGGAACCACGTGACGGCCATGCCTGAACCACCTGCCGAGCACGGCGGAACCACCTGCCGGACACGCCAAAATCACCTGCGGGCTACGCCAGAACCACTTGGATGACTCTCCGAAATGACCTGCCGGGCATGTTGGAACCACCTCTCAGACGTGCCAGAAGCACGTGGCGGACAGTCCGGAATCACCTGTTGGGCATACGCAACCACCTCTGACACGTACCAGAACCACGTGCCATGCACGCCGGAACCACCTACCGGACAGACCGGAATCAACTTTTGGGCATGCCGGAACCACCAGTCAGATGTGCCAGAAACACGTGCCGGAGACGCCGGAAGCACCTGCCGAGCACGTCGCAACCACCTGCTTAACTCGCCTGAACCACCTGCCGGACACGCCAAAATCACCTGCCCGCTACACCAGCACCACTTCGGGGACAAGCCGGAATCACGTGAGGGGCATGCCGGCACAGCCTCTCAGACTGAACCTCGTGCCGGACACCACAGAACCACCTGCCGGACAGACCGGAACCACCTGCCGGACACGCCGGAACCACCGGCTCGACCCGCTGGAACGACCGCTGGACATGCAAAATCACCTGCCGGCTACGCCGGAAACACTTGGCGAACACTCCGGAATCACCTGCCGGGCATGCCGGAACCACCTCTCAGATATGCCAGAACCACGTGCCAATGACCCCGGAAGCACCTGCCGAGCACGCCGGAACCACCTGCTCGACTCGCCAGAACCACCTGCCGGACACGCAAAAATCACCTGCCGGCTACGCCACAACCAGTTGGGGAACACTTCGGAATCACCTGCCGGGCTTGCTGGAACCACCTGCCGGTCATGCCAAAATCACCTGCCAACTACGCCAGTACCACTTGGCGGACACTGTGGAAACACCTGTCGGGCCGGCCGGAACCACATCTCAGACGTGCCAGAACCATGTGCATGAGATGCTGGAACCACACCCAGAACAGACGGAAAACACCTGCCAGACCCGTCTGAACAACCTGCCGAGCACGCCGGAGCCACCTGCTCGACTCGCCGGAACCACCTACCTGACATGCCCAAATCACCAGCCGGGTATGCCAGAACCACTTGGCGGACACTCCGGAATCATCTGCCGGACATGCCGGAACCAACTCTCAGACACACCAGAGCCACGTGCCGGAGACGACGGAAGCACCTGCCGAGCATGCCGGAGCCACCTGCTCGACTCGCCAGAAACACCTGCCGGACACACCAAAATCACCTGCCGGGTACGCCAGAACCACCTGGCGGACACTCCGAAACCACCTGTGGCGCATGCCGAAACCACCTCTCAGACGTGCAGGAAGCACGTGCCGGAAACGCCGGAATGACCTACCGGACAGACCGGAACCACCTGCCGAGCACGCCGGAGCCACCTGTTCTACTCTCTGGAACCACATGCCGGACAGGCCAATATCAACTGCTGGCTATGCCAGAACCACCTGGGGGACGGTCCGGAATCACCTGCCAGCCATGGCGGAACCACCTCTCGGACGTACCAGAACCACCTGCCGGAGAAGCTGGAAACACGTCCTGGACAGTCTGGAACCACCTGCCGGCCAAGCCTGAACCACCTGCCAAGCACAACGGAACAACCTGCCTGACACGCCAAAATCACCTGCGTGTTATGCCAGAACCACTTGGAGGACTCTCTGGGATGACCTGCCGGGCATGCCGGAACCACCTCTCAGACATGCCAGAACCATGTGGCGGACAGTCCGGAATCACCTGTTGGGCATGCGCAACCACCTCTGAGACGTACCAGAACCACATGCCGTGCCGGCTGGAACCACCTACCGGACAGACCGGAATCACCTTTCGGGCATGCCGGAACCACCTGTCAGATGTGCCAGAAACACGTGCCGGAGACGCCGGAAGCACCTGCCAAGCACGTTGGAACCACCTGCTCAACTCGCCTGAACCACCTGCCGGACACGCCAAAATCACCTGCCTGCTACACCAGCACCACATCGGGGACAAGCCGGAATCACGTGAGGGGCATGCCGGCACAGCCTCTCAGACTGAACCTCGTGCCGGACACCACAGAACCACCTGCCGGACAGACCGGAACCACCTGCCGGACACGCCGGAACCACCGGCTCGACCCGCCGGAACGACCGCTGGACATGCAAAATCACCTGCCGGCTACGCCGGAAACACTTGGCGAACACTCCGGAATCACCTGCCGGGCATGCCGGAACCACCTCTCAGATATGCCAGAACCACGTGCCAATGACCCCGGAAGCACCTGCCGAGCACGCCGGAACCACCTGCTCGACTCGCCAGAACCACCTGCCGGACATGCAAAAATCACCTGCCGGCTACGCCACAACCAGTTGGGGAACACTTCGGAATCACCTGCCGGGCTTGCTGGAACCACCTGCCGGTCATGCCAAAATCACCTGTCAGCTACGCCAGTACCACTTGGCGGACACTGTGGAAACACCTGTCGGGCCGGCCGGAACCACATCTCAGACGTGCCAGAACCATGTGCATGAGATGCTGGAACCACACCCCGAACAGACAGAAAACACCTGCCAGACCCGTCTGAACAACCTGCCGAGCACCCCGGAGCCACCTACCTGACATGCCCAAATCACCAGCCGGGTATGCCAGAACCACTTGGCGGACACTCCGGAATCATCTGCCGGACATGCCGGAACCAGCTCTCAGACACACCAGAACCACGTGCCGGAGACGCCGGAAGCACCTGCCGAGCATGCCGGAGCCACCTGCTCGACTCGCCAGAAACACCTGCCGGACACGCCAAAATCACCTGCCGGGTACGCCAGAACCACCTGGCGGACACTCCGAAACCACCTGTCGCGCAAGCCGGAACCACCTCTCAGACGTGCCGGAAGCACGTGCCAGACACGCCAGAATAACCTACCGCACAGACCGGAACCACCTGCCGAGCACGCCGGAGCCACCTGTTCGACTCGCTGGAACCACCTGCCGGACAGGCCAATATCAACTCCTGGCTATGCCAGAACCACCTGGGGGACAGTCCTGGCTCACCTGCCAGCCACGGCGGAACCACCTCTCAGACGTACCAGAACCACCTGCCGGAGAAGCTGGAAACACGTCCTGGACAGTCTGGAACCACCTGCCGGCCAAGCCTGAACCACCTGCCAAGCACAACGGAACAACCTGCCAGACACGCCAAAATCACCTGCGTGTTATGCCAGAACCACTTGGAGGACTCTCTGGAATGACCTGCCGGGCATGCCGGAACCACCTCTCAGACGTGCCAGAACCATGTGGCGGACAGTCCGGAATCACCTGTTGGGCATGCGCAACCACCTCTGAGACGTACCAGAACCACATGCCGTGCCGGCTGGAACCACCTACCGGACAGACCGGAATCAACTTTCGGGCATGCCGGAACCACCTGTCAGATGTGCCAGAAACACGTGCCGGAGACGCCGGAAGCACCTGCCAAGCACGTTGGAACCACCTGCTCAACTCGCCTGAACCACCTGCCGGACATGCCAAAATCACCTGCCGACTATGCCAGAACCACTTGGCGAACACTCCGGAATCACTTGCCGGGCATGCAGGAACCACCTCTCAGACATGCCAGAAACCCGTGCCAATGAACCCGGGAGCACCAGCCGAGCACGCCGGAACCACCTGCTCGACTCGCCAGAACCACCTGCCGATCACGCAAAAATTACCTGCCGGCTACGCCACAACCAGTTGGGGAACACTTTGGAATCACCTGCCAGGCTTGCTGGAACCACCTGCCAGTCATGCCAAAATCACCTGCCAACTACGCCAGAACCGCTTGGCGGACACTGCGGAAACACCTGTCGGGCCGGCTGGAACCACATCTCAGACTTGCCAGAAACGTGTTCATGAGATGCTGGAACCACACCCCGAACAGACGGATACCACCTGCCAGAACCGCCTGAACCACCTGCTGAGCACGCCGGAACCACCTGCTCGACTCACCGGTACCACCTCCCTGACACGCCAAAATCACCTGCTGGGTATGCCAGAACCACTTGGCGGACACTCCGGAATCATCTGCCGGACATGCCGGAACCAGCTCTCAGACACACCAGAACCAAGTGCCGGAGACGCCGGAAGCACCTGCCGAGCATGCCGGAGCCACCTGCTCGACTCGCCAGAAACACCTGTCGGATACGCCAAA